>NC_133659.1:36213219-36304781 GCF_037893015.1 Macrotis lagotis | reverse complement strand
ATAGACAGTTTATAAAGCAGAATAAGGAACAGACCAGAAAAGGCAGCTCCACCCAAATTTCTAATTGGGACATTTATTGAAATGTAGTTGTGTTTTTTTTTGAAGACCAGAACCTTCTGCCTGCTTCTTTTGTAGGGGCCAGGCAGAAGTACCATCTTTAGGGATGCCCTATAGGGAAGAGGGCTCCAGGGATGCCTAGGGCTGGAAGGACGGCAACTTTATTGTGAGAGTACAAGTGTGGGCAGAATGAACACCTCCACACCTCCACACACACACACACACACACACACACACACACACACACAATAGGAATAGGGTAGAGGATGGAGTTCTGAATTCAAATCCTGATTTACCTATCTCACATCTATAATTGTTTGCATCTTGTCTACCCAGTTTGGAATTCAAGCTCCTTGAGGGCAGGGTCCTTCTTTAATTCTCCAGCTGCTTAACCCAATGTCTAACATACAGTAGGCACTAAATAAATGCTTGTTGACTGAATGTCTCTGATGTTTGACTCTGGGCAGCCCAAGTAACTTCTCTAGGACTCAGTTTACTCATCTGTAAGATGATTAGATAGCTTCCAAGAGTCAAATCTATGATCTTATAAGATACGAGATGGACAGGGTGAGTTAGAAGCATTCATGAGATTAAAGTCATATATATATATATATATATATATATATGTATGTATGTATGTATACTATATTTTTGTATATATTTCTGCACTGATGTTTTGTCCATGTTTTTTTTTTTACTATCTCTGTGTTGATTGTACTCTCTTCTATAGCATAGAAGTAACCCAAGGACAAAGAATGATTGAGTTTTGGCTTCATAACCCCAAAGTCCAACATAATAGATGTCGGTTGAGGATGGCTAGGTGGTCCTGGAGTCAGGAGTACCTGAGTTCAAATCAGCCTCAGACACTTAATAATTACCTAGCTTGTGTGACCTTGGACAAGCCACTTAACCGCATTTGCCTTGCAAAAAAAAAATAGATGTCAGGAGAGAGAGAGAGAGAGAGAGAGAGAGAGAGAGAGAGAGAGAGAGAGAGAGAGAGAGAAGGGGAAGAGAGGGAAAGGAAGAAAAGACAGGAAGAGGAAGGGAGAGAGGCCAGGGAGATCTGTTGAATTTGATGGAAATGGAAGCTCTTCGCTTCTTCTCCATCATCCCTGCACAGTCAGGCAAGATGGTGCCCTCCCTAAAGATGATGTCAAATCCCAAGGCTGTAAGTGGAGAAACCCATTAGAAATCAGTTCAAGCTGTGACTTTGGGAGAAAGGGGAGTGATGTCATCTGAGCATGTGTGAAATCAAACCCATGTAAGTGAAATGAACTCCTGCATGGGATCAACAACCCCAAAAGTGAAGTTTGGAAACAAAAGGCATCAGACAAAATCCCCTCTCCAAGGTCGGATTAACAAGGACCAAAAAGACATCTATAAAGATTACTCAAGCCATGGGGCTCTTGGGTGAAATTTGTGATTCGGCACAGATTTCGTTCTTTTGAAAGAGAGAGAGAGAGAGAGAGAGAGAGAGAGAGAGAGAGAGAGAGAGAGAGAGAGAGAGAGAGAGAAAGGGAAGCAAGGTCTGGTCTGTGTTTTCCTTGTAATTGGCACTTAACTGTGTTTCCTCACTCTCCAGAAAGCTTATATCATTCACAAATGACGAGAAAAAACCAACACTCTATAAATGGTGATTGCTTAGCTCATGTTCTGAGTTTTTACATTCTGCTATTTGTTGGGGGGCTGGGGGAAGAGGGGAGTATGGATTTATATAACATGCAACAGGCTAGAAAAGATTTTCTTTAAATCGACCACCAATCAGGTTTTGATTCCTCAAATTATTAAAAATATAGATCTCTTAAGACACTTGCTTCAAAAAAAAAAGTCCTCAACAAATGAACCTGATTCATTACATTAAAAGTTTTAAAAGCAGTGTGCATTTGTGTGTGCACACATGGGGAAAGGGAAGAGATGGGAGGAACAAGCAAAGACAAAAATATAATAATATAAAATATAATTATAATGTATATGATGTGACCCAATTTGAACCCAGGTCCTCCTGATTCCAGGGGTCATTACTGAAACTTCTTAAAGAGAGGAGCGATGTGTTTGGGCTTGTGTTTTAAGAATATCACTTTGGCAGTTGAATGAAGGATGGGGTGGTGAGGGGACACTGGAGATCAATTAGGTGGCTGTAGCAATAGGCAAGGAGGGCCTAATTGTGGACACCACTGATAGCTACTATCAAGATGATACTTCAAGGTTACAGAGTGCACATGTTGACTTCAACATGTAACAAAGTGATTCAGGGGTCTCATCTGCTTTCTATCAATAGGCAATAGCATTCAATACTCATTGGTTGAATCTGGGACTGAATGAACAAATGAATTGGTCCCCCCATCAATCATTAAAATAAACAAAAATCCAGGATTCCAGATAAAGAAGGACTGTGAAAGGGCATCTTGGTTTCCTTTTTTTTTTAGTTTCTCTGAAACTAGCCTTGGGGGGCCCAACAGCCAGTCATATGCCAGGACATGTGCCACATGGGCACCTTTCTGCTGGTCTTGGCTACTAACCAAAGGGCTGGAGTAAAATCATGACAGCACAAGGCCAGATGAAGGCAGGCGAATGGGGTTGTACTGTGATGTGTTTCAGAACCAGAAAAAGGGTAACAACCAGGATTCAGATATGGTTTTTCCTTCTGGCTTTTTATATATACATATATATATGTATATATATATATATATGTGTGTGTATGTATGTATTTTCTATCAACTAACCAGAAGGAATGAATATATATGCGTATATATAGATATTTTTTTTTCTAACAGCTAACCAGAAGGAAGACAGGTAAGGCTAGAAGATACAATGGAAAGATTGGCTTCAGAGGCTAGATAGACATCTTGGGTTCAAACCCTACTACCTATCATGAACTTTATGACCTAGGGCAAATCATTTCTTCTCTCTCCTTATGTGTAAAATAAAAGAGTTAGATTTGACCTCCAAGATGCTTTCCTATGGACTGGAGCTTTTCTAAGCTCACAAACTGTTCTTTACCCATTTTCTATTCTGGGATGACCCCTGAGATTCCTCTTCTTCTCTCCCCTCATTAAATCCTTGGAGAGATGAAATATAACAGAGCTTAACTTGGAAGAACAGCTAGAAGATATATTAACCTGATGTCAGTATTTAATGACCAAAAGAAAAAAACCCTCAAGTTTTTTTGAATAATTGATATATATATCTTTATTATGCACAGAGATAAAAAGAATATAACACCATGGTTATCAAAACTATACAACTTAGCAAGTTCACAAATCTGCCAACACACTGAACACAGAAAAGAATGCAAAATTACAAAATGGTGGGGGTGTTCAAACTGGCCACAGGGATTGAAGGGGTTTTGGGTGTTTTGTTCCCCTAGATAATAAAAGTCGGCAATGGATTAAGGCTCATTCAGAAGAAACTAAGGGCACAAAATTAAGAGAGAGAGAGAGAGAGAGAGAGAGAGAGAGAGAGAGAGAGAGAGAGAGAGGAGGGGAAGATTATAAAGGGATAAGAGAGAGATGTATTGTAAATGGAAACTGACCAACATTTTCTCAAAATATCTGTTTATTTTATGAACAACCCCCATGTAAAACAAACCAACACAAAGACATACACACACATACACTTTAAACATGTGCTGGTGAGCGCACCCACCCACACCCACATACGTCACCCAACAAAAAGTGCTCTTTTGGCACACCCAGCAGAATAAGTCTTCTTTCAAACCCTGAGGTAGATACATTACAGAAAGACTGGTACAACACACATCACAGAAAACAATCAAGACACAGAGATATTACAATCATGGTAAGAGACAAGCAGACAACCACTTTCCCAAGGATCAAAACAGAGAAACATCAGACTTCCTGTAATAATGGAGAGTGACATGTGTCTGAATCATATTGTTGAAGGAGCTGTGATCTATCACTCAGATAAGATTTGAACCCAACAGGCCAATCAACTGACCTCAGAATCTTAGTATTTGAACCAAGAACTTTCCTAGTTAAAAAAAAAACCCAACAAAAAACAAAAAAAGAAAGAAAAGTACAAGACATGGATAGAAATGTTCGGCTGATCTAGAACCCAGAAGAGTTTTATGAGAAACTTGCAGTAAATATTACAAAATGAGGACTTGTGCTTGTATTGGATCAGAAGGGTGATTTAAGAAGCCATTAGAAATGGTGCTATGAGAGCCATGTATATTCTTGGATGAAGGCTGTTGTCAGCTGCAGGGTAGGAGAGGGGTTGGGGGAAACTCCCACCTCTGCAAGTTATGTTTTGTAGAACTATCTCAGAAGTAATATTTGATAGCATTCATTACCTCAATAACCTGCTATGTTAGTGGTCCATTAGTTCATATTTCTTAAAAGTGAATAATTCCACAGATGGGTGGGATTGGACCAAAATGGATATATTCAAACAGATCTGAAATAGAAGTCTAAAAATTTCAAAAATATCTTTTCAATTTTCTTTCTTTAAAAACAAATAGTAACTTTGGTTTGTCATTCTGTAAATATAAATCTGTAAATTAGTTTAAAATTAGAGTAAATTCTTGATAAAAATCATTGGTAATGCAGCATATTTCTTTCAAAAATATACATTTAAATATCTTACAAAAGGTTTTAACCCTGTCTATCTAATAGTTCCCATGAGAACAGCTAATTTTTTTTAATGATAGAAAGGGTTAAAATAAAAGGTTGACCAAAAGAATTCACAGTAATTGAAATTAGACATTTCATACTGAGTAACTTAAATTTATCGAAAACATTTAAATATATCTTTATACACAAATTTTATGTAGTAAAATATAGTTATAAGTGACTTAAAGACACGTCTTCCTTGAAGACATCTTTTAAGATTTTTTTTATACATAGACTATACTAAAACAATACATTCAGCTGAAGGTTAGGCAAAGCGCATTATTCCCAAACGCAGGTAGCGTATTTTCTTTTTTAGATTCCCTACTCTGATGCCTCTATGTTTAATAATAAAGAAAAAAAATGTTTTAAAAGCTCCAGAAGCAGAAATTTCTCTTCTAACTCATACTTGGTCAAGTCTGGAAAATATGCTTTTTTTTTTTCACTATTCAACATCTTAGTAAATGGCCAAATTAATTGCTTCATTAGAAGCATTGGGCCAAATTGATCTGATGGTCTCTGAACAGACAAAATTAACTTTACCAGATTACCAAGACTTATCCAACTTTGGTGGGTACTTAGAATCTGGTGTCTAGAACCCAACTGGCAGAGAATCAGAGACACCATATATTACTTTCAAGTAAATGAGATTAACTGGTCAGATTGAGAGGATGGAAGGTAGTTTGTCTTGCTTAGGGAATTCTAAATAATTTCTTTGGGAATTCTGGAAAGTGGCTGAATAAAGTTGATGAAGTTAACATCATCAGCAGCAAATTATTTGGCATGAGAAATTTCCTCTGGAGGATTTTTTTTTCATCAAACACAGAGGTATCCATGTAGCACATTTCAGGTGCATTATATAATTTCATTTCATGAAATTTATCTCCAAGTTGTTTTAAGTTTGGGATGAACTTAGAGCAAGGGTGCAAAATAAGCACCCTTCTTCTATGTTTTGACATAATTCTTGTTAGAGTCAATTATAGCATTCAGGTAATTAACCAGTAGTTTAACAGAAACCACCATGATTTGCATCTTTAAAAAGTTCTGGCTTTGTTCTTTCTAAAAAATAATATATTTATATATACACATATATGTATATATGTATATATAATATATAAATCAGGTCTATAAAGTTTTGACCTATTTTGCAAGGGTAGAACTTGTTACCCAGAAAATACATACAAATAAGATTCAACTAGGAAGTCCTACAACATTTTCAAAGAGTACCACTAAACTCATTTCTTCTCAACCTAAAAAACACTCATGCCAGATTAGTTACCAGACCCATGCATCTCTGTACATTTATATGGGTTATCATGGGACAAGCTCTCCATGGGGTACAATGCCAAATTCTGCCCTAATCTGGATTATCCACCTCAGTGGCCCACAAAGGCAGAAGGATGGAATCTGCATGAGGAACTGCAGAACTTGGTCACGGTCTACTGAGAGAGAGTGGGGACATGTGCAAAGTCTGCCCTAAGATAATATCAGTGCTATCTGAGAGCATATGTATGTATAGGTCACCCAGAGTTGTTCTGACCCACAGCACATGTAAAGGAATGTTGCCTCGATATGGGTCCTGAGTTGGTTACTAAAGGCAGGAACCATCACATGAAGCTTCAGGACACGTCAGAACAACGTGGAGAAGATGTTTCCCCCAACTTGGAGGCAGCCCAATGGACAAGACTCCATGAACTACTTTAGCTCAGAACTTAAAAAGTCTTGGTTGATTCTCCTTGAAAGGAATCTTTGGTGATCTCAACCTTCCTTTATTACTTAATTCTTCCATATTTCTATCCTGTTACCAACTCCTTGAACCACAGTAAAAGTTGGAGATCTCAAGATGAGGATATTGTTTCTTTACAGACAAAGCAAGGTTATGTGTGTTTCACACTGAGAAGCTTACAATCCTCTTTCGAGGAGGTAATGGTCTGGAGGGATAAGGAGTTTTTGTTTTTTCACATGTATCCTGACATATCAAAGACCATGATGACTAAGATGGGGAAAGATAATGAGGACGAATAGATCTAGTGCTTTTTAACATTAAAGCCTCTTCTCTCTTTCCAAAGGGAACCAAATGGAACCTTTCAAGTTTGGGGGCCAAGCATGGATGAACGACAATCCCTTGAAACTGGTGCACTCCTTGGTAAGACTCTTCACGTTTCCATGGCCCACCATGTTACGTGGTGCTGTTGGAGCAGGATGTGCTTTGGGTGCTGCCGATGCTGTGGGCAGCACTACTGTTCTCAGAGGCAGGAGGGGAAGTAGGGACTTGCTGCCTTCCTGTCGTCTCCCCTGTTCATCAACAAGAAAAGAGAAAGAGATTATAAAGAAATCTTCAAAAAGAATACCTTTCCTCCTCTGCCATTTTGTTTGATTTGCTTTCCATTCATGGTCACAAGATAGATAGAAGAGGGGTCATGGAAGGAAAATGGTTTTCGAATTGGTTCATTTGAAATCCCATGTGAAAAAAAATCAGTTTTCTTGTATGTGGTCCAAAGACAAAAATGATAGGATGGAGTCCTGAAGATCTAGGTTCAAATCCTGCCTCAGACATGTATCAATGAAATGACTTTCAGCAAATTATGCGACCTCTAAGGGCCTCGAGAAAGTCCCTAGAATTGATCTAAAGTTAAGGAGACTCTTCAATTTGCATTGATACAGAGATTTCCCATACCAGGAGCTCCAACACTGACAAAATTACTGATCCATGGATCGATAGTGGAAACTGACTACAACATCTGGTTCTGATCCCATAAAGGACTATGGCTGAGGAAGTCTTCAAGAACCAACTTCATGTGTGTGAGCTTGGGCAAGTCACTGAACCCCACTGCCTTGCAAATTAACAAAACACACAAACAAACAAACAAGAACCAACTTCATGGAGAAGCTAGGTAACACAGTGGATAGAACTCGGGCCCTGGAGTCAGGAGGACTTTAGTTCACAATTACCAAGCTGTGTGACCTGGGCAAGTCATTTAATCCTATTGCCTTGCAAAAACCAGTAAGAAAAAAAAGAACAAATTTCATGGAGGTCAGAGAGGTCCATCCGTTTCTTGGGGGGGGGGGGTCAATCACCTGCCCATGGCAGGTCTCAAATACCACCTACATAGGGTCTGCAATCTGCCTAGATGTAGGGATCACCAGGAAAGCACTCTGATTCTTGGAGTTGGCCAAAAGTAAGGCAGGACCTACTCCCCAAGATCTGGCACCAGAAGGTCCAGTGGTCAGAACCAGTGACAGCTAATAACAGCTGCCCTTGGGAAAGAGAGACCTGGGTTTCTGAACCCTGAAAACGTAGAGGGGGTTGCCGATATCACATCTACTCTGCATGAGTCAATTGTCCCAGAACACCTCTGAGACAACTCCTTCCCTCTTCTAGTACAAATGATTCCTCAACAATAATGGTGATAACAAGTATCCAAATGATTTTTCAATAATCATAAGAATAAGCAATTACCAGTATCCAAATGATTCTGCAATAATGATGATAGCAACAACAATAAGCCTTTAAACAGCAGTTTAAAGTTGAAAAATCATTTTTCTAAATATTATCTCATTTGATCCTTGGAACAACCCTGGGAGGCAAGTGCTATTTTTTATACTCACTTTACAGTTGAGGAAACCGAGGCAGACAAAGGTTATGTGACTTGTTCAGGACTATGACAGTCATGTGGTCTCTAGTGCTGGATAAGACTCTTAAAAACTTTATGATGGGGTTTTGTAATATTGTGGGTGCCTTTTCAGGATGTACCCACAGATAGCAAAAGATAAAATTTTGCTTAATTCCTTTTGACATGTACTTCTTTCGATTTCACTGCAACTGGTTAATAGGCCCGGGCATCTCTCACCCTCAAATACCAACTCTATATTCTAAGGGCAGGGGTAGGGTTACTTCCTCACACCCGGTGCCTGTAGCTTCCCCAAAGGCCAATGTCAAAACTTTGTCTTTGTTTAGGGCAAGCACCCCAAGGGTTACTTCTAAATGATGACTGCACATCCACTCACACAGCGAGAATCGCATTTTTCATTCCACACCCCACTGCCTTTCCACTAAACTCGATTCTCCTGCCAAATCCACCAGGCATGACCAAGGGAGGAACCTCTCCGGTTCACACATGGTTTGCATTCAGCCAGAAGAAGGTACTTGCTCCAATTGGCCTCAGCCTTTAGGAAGCCATCTCTGGGGCCCAGGTCCCCAATAGCTGAATGATGGATTCCGAGACAGACCTGGCCTTCTCTTTGCAAAGTCGGGCCTTCGGAAACGCCTTCTCCTCTTTGCTAAGTCCCAGGAGGGTCAGAGCTGTTTACACACTCCTCCTCCTGGCTCCAAGGCAGAGAGAAGCTGCACCCCCCCCCCCCATCATTTAGGCCTGGAGAGAGTCGCAGCATGTTCAACCAGCCCCCTTGGAGGGCCCCTCCAAGCTCCTGCCAGAAATTCAGAGCGGCCCAATGCAGCCCTGGGGTCACCAGCCTACAGCCGCCCAGGCCCACTGCCTTTAGCCTGCAAGGAGCCTGCGTCCAGGCCAGCTCTGTTTACCCAGAATGGCTTTTCTATTGGGGGATGGGAGGAGGTGATGAACAGAAAGGGATAGAGGGAGAGAGAGAGAGAGAGAGAGAGAGAGAGAGAGAGAGAGAGAGAGAGAGAGAGGAGAGGGAGGGAGGAAGGAAGGAGGGACGGAAGGAAGGAGGGAGGGAGGGAAGGAAGACAGAAAATGATTAGTATATAATAAGAACTGGTGATACAAAGAAGAAAAATAAAGCAGTTCCTGCCCCCAAGAAGCTTGTACACAACCGGGGGAAATAACATATATTCCAATACATCAATTTAAAATATATTTTGAGACGTCATTTGTGACTCCATTGGAATAAAGAGCACTCACTGAGTGCTTTACCAAAGCAGATGGCCCCTGCTCTGGTGAAATTAATTCATCATTTTTACAAAACAGAAAATATATTCAAATTAAACACAAAGTAAATTGAGGAAGAGAGTTGGGGGGTTGGTGTGGGGGGCTCCCCTTGAGATCCACCTTGAAAGAAGTGAGGAAGTTGATGAGTTGAGGAAGGGGAGACCTTGTGGGGAAATGTTCTATTTCTAAAAAGAAATCAGACCTCTATATCAGGACATATCAGGACAGAGGAAGAGGCTTGGAGAACCTGCATTCTTAAATAGAATTTAAATGCTCTGAGGGCAGGGAATGTTTTCTGTATCTCAAATACCTAATACAGGACCCCTTCCATAAAGTAAGGCCTTAATAAATGTTGGTTGAATCAAGCAGAGCCTCCTTTAGGGTCAAAATTTAGCCACAGAAGGGTCCTCTAGTTACTTATAACTACATTTTGTATCTTTATCTTTGAAGAAGCTGAGATCCAGAAAAACTGACTTGACCCAAACACATAAGTTTTGAAATGAAAGCACTAGAAGCCAAATCCTTCTCACCAGTTTTACCCAGCCTTGGCTCACGGTCTTCTCCTTTTCTATTTCCCTGGCTACTATACCAAGGGACACTGTAATATGGTGGACAAATGCCAGTTTTAGAATCAGGTAAACTAAGGTTCAGATCTTGCCACTGACCAATACTGACTGTCTCACTGGGCTTGTCCCTTAACCTCTTGGTGTCCCCAAATAATTCTTCATAAATTATAGAATATGAAACTATGAAGTTCCATTTAAAAAAAATGACTAGAATCTTATTAATCTGTAAATTTTCTTTAGGTTGCAAGTTCTTGCTCTGGGGCCATTTTCATTGGCTGGGCCCTTGTCTGGAAGGCTCTCCTTTCTGGCTTCCCCAGCTTTCTTCAAATCTTCCTTTGATAAGAAGCTTTTCCCCATTCTCCTTAAGGTCAGTGATTTCCCTTTGAGACTATGTCCAATAGATCCTCTTGCATATATAGAGTTCTCTACAGGCTGTTCCCCATCCCCATTCCCTGGAGAATGGGAGCTCTTAAAGAGTAAGGAAGGTTTTCTATTCCCCATAGTTAGCATCTGGTATACAGTAAAGGCTCAATAATTGCTTGTTGACTAATTGACCGACTGACCTAGAGCACCATCGGCAAACACCATCTGGGCTCTCTTCCTCTCTATTTCCATCAGATTTTACTCCATCAATAGCTAGAGAACCTCCATTTGTATCCTTTTTTGTCTCGTTTTGATAGAGGATGTGGCTTAGAGAGAGTCTGTTCAAGCCCCACCCCTTGGAACCGCTTCCTCTGCCCGAGTTTAGCTGGAGCACGAGATGGCCAAGCCTCAGGATTGACAGTAAATAACATTTTCCCCTTGTGAAAGGGCCATGTGCTTGCTTATTCACACTTCGGAAAGGGGCCAGCTCAACTCCCTGCCCAGGAAGTCTGAGTATTTGCTTTCCAATCTCTATTTGCCAAGTACAATTTGTTGCTATGTCAGTTTATTTTAATCAGTTCCCATTAAAAAGTTCTTTCAACTTCCAAAATTTTAGAAACTCTTGACTGGTTCATACAAAACACTTTTGCTCTATTTACTTGCACTGTCCACTCTTAAGAAAAGGAAGAAGGGGATGGGAAATGTCCCTAACAGGACGAGGTTGCAGGTGTTTACTGTATTTTAGTTTCTGGAGTTGAGTTGTAGCTAATAGTTTATTTAGCAATCCAAAAAAACTATAAAACAACTTCTTTTTCTTAGTACCTGCTTGGAAATGTTTCCAGTTTCCCCTTTGACATATCCCTACATACTGGACTATTTTTCACATCAAAACCCTTAACGGAATTTCTGAATATGGCTAATTTGAAAAGCTTACTTTTTTCAAAGAAGCTACAAAAGAGTGTTCTTGGAGTAAAGGCCCCTTCCCTGCAATGTTAGCAGATATCCTCTAACTTCCAGGAGGGGACCTAGGAAAATCAGAGATCTCCCTGGCCTGCTTCTGTCTATGTAGACTCTTTATTGGGTTGAGTCCCTCCCACCCAAATTGGTTGCTTGACATGGAGTACCACAACTGTATAGAAAAAGGCAGCTTGTATCCATCCCATCTCTTGGAGGTAGAATTCAAGATAAGATGTGATTCCACCAGGTGGGAGGCAGAAGAAAAAAGGGTCCTTTCCTAGCTTGGGATTCCAGTGGACTGCTCCCGATATGGTGCATGGGAGAGCCAGACTTGTATCAGAGGCTCTTTTGCTCTTCCTTTCCTCTAATATCGACCATGTGAACATCGATGGTCCTGCGAAGCTTACCCTTTCAAGGGAAGTAGCCAAAGGACAGAGCCAGGGTCAATCTTATGAGCAGGCAGAACAGGCAATTGCCTTCTTGTGGCCTAAAGAATCTAAAATAAATTTAAACCTAAGAAACTAATCCTTCTTTGGGCCACAATTAGGCTATTTGTTTGAGAAGATCCTCCCCCTTCCCCTCACTGAAATTCCTTCCCTGACCAAAATTCTTTTATCAGTCATGACACTGGGACAGCTAGGTGGTAGAGTAGATAGAGAATAGGTCCTGAGTTCAAATCCAACCTCGGATACTTCACTAGCTGTGTGACCCTTGGCAAGTTACTCAACATTGATTGCCTCCACAAAGAAAAAAAAAATAGAATCATGATGTCTTTCTCTTAATATTTGTGATTAGATCAAAGGATAGCAGAAAGGGCCCTCCTTTGTGTCTAAAATATATTTCCTTCCTACTTCTAATGTTCAGCTCCCTTCAAATTTCAACATAGGTTCCACTTCTTCTCTAGGGTCTTTATCTCTCCATTCTTCCACCCCCCCCATTACTTTCTATGTACTATAACAGTTTTTCTTTTAATTTTCTTTCATTATTTTCTTTGTTACTTATTTTAATTTTATTTTGCTATTTTATTGTATTTTTATATATTATTATTTCAAATTTTAATTTTTATATATATATTGCTTTCCCCCAATAGAATATAAGCTTCCTGAGGGCAGGAGCTATTTTATTTTGGTCTTTGGATGCCTGGTGTACAGGAGACCCTTAATGCTTCTATTTTCACTGCATATATCATAAATCACATATATCACAGGATATATCATGAACTCTTTGAGGGGAGGTCCTGGTTTTGCCTGGTACACTTAATAAATGCTTGCTACATTGACATTTGTTGATTGATCATGGAATTTAGGTAACAGAAGGGACCTTAAAGACCCCTTAATCATTTTGCAAAGGGAAAAAATGAGGCTCAAAAGAGGAGTGATTTTCCCATAGTCACAAAGATCGTTCAACCTTAGAACATGACTTTAGAAGAGAACTTTGATTTGGGATTGGGAGAGGAAGTGAAGAGAAAGTGTAGTAAGGGGGGGGTACTTTGGGGAGAGCAGGCCTGCTTGGGGTTTGATCCATTAACTGAGAGTAGGGGATGCCTGGGAAGTAAAAGCCAGGAGCTAAAAAAGGGAAATGAGAAAGGCCAACTCTGCTCTCTTCATAATTTATTTGGACCGACCCTTGAGCTAGATTTCCTTTACTGTCCCCACCCTCAGATCTTCCCTCTGGGATAAAGGAGGAATTCAAGATCCATCCTCCAGACCTAAATCCCTCTTGCCCCAAGCCCCTTCCTGGCTAGGGGTCATCCCACCAGCAGACTTACCTTTCAGCTCTCACCAGCTCTGGGAGGAAACCAAGGGGGGAAAAGAAAAATCTTAGAAAGTTTTGGATAACTGTGAAGTTTCCCCAGAGTGTGTATGGGGGAGATTTTTTAAAAGAGATAAACAACATTTTGATCACTTATAATAAAGAAGTCTTCCCCTTGTACAGTCTAGGAAGGTTATTCCAAAGGGAAGTCTGACCAGCTGCTCCTCTACCTCCCCTAAAGGCAGAACAAGAGGAAATGGTTTTAAATTGCAGCTTCAGTGATTTAGGTGAGACATAAAAGAACTGAGTTAGTTACAAAGAGAATCTCTGGAATCTTTCCCTGGAGGAATTTAAGGTTAAGATTGACAGCCATCTGTCCAGAGGAAACTTGGTAGAAGGGAGAAGGATGAAAGAGATCTGTATCTCTTGTTCTAGGAGCCTGCCCATTCAGCAGAAGAAAATTCTTTACTAAATTAAAGTCTTCCACTTCACAGACCCTCCTGGTTATGGCTGTCTCATATTTCACCGCTCTTAAGAAGAGTCAAATTGAAATTTCAGGTTGAAAAATGAGCATTCATTTCCCCTAAAACATCAATCAATCAATCAATCAATCAATCAATAAGGTTTTATTAAGTCTTTATGTCTGCCACTGATAGATGATGCTACAATGGATATGGCTGGACTTGGAATTAGGCAGATTCATCTTTGTGAGTCCAAATCTAGCCTTAACCCTATTTGTCTCTAAATGGAGAAGGAAATGACAAACTCCTCCAGTATCTTTGCCAAGAAAACCCCAAATGAGGTCACAGAGAGTCAGACATGGCTAAATGACAACAACAAATATTATCAGCCATGTGAGAGATGCTGGGGATACAGAGCTCCAAGTCAAAGCAGGTCCTGTTATCAAGGAGCAATCTGGCTCTGGGGAAGAGCTTCTCCTCTCTCTCTCTCTCTCTCTCTCTCTCTCTCTCTCTCTCAAATTTTATTTATTTAAGGCAATAGGGTTAAGTGACTTCCCCAAGGTCACACAGCTAAGTGTCTGTGTCAGGTCAAATTTGAACTCAGGTCCTCCTGACTCCAGGGCCGGTGCTGTAGCCATTGTGCCACCTCGTTGCTCCCTAGGGAAGAGTTTTCTCAGTCTAAAAGATACAACCCCATATTCTTTTATTAGGTTAAAAACTCTGTTAGAGACACAGTGAATGGATGTTGGAGTGGGGGACAGGAAGGCACAAGTTTAAATTCTGCTAATATAACATCTCTGGTCCTCAGTTTCCCCTCCTGTAAAATGGATAGTTATATTTGCACTATCTTTAAGGTTACTAATATCTGTAAAGAGGCTTTGAAAACTACAAAGTAAAGTAATCACTTTGTTATCATTCCAGGTTATGGGAGGAATGATGACTTTTACAGAATTAGAAAGGGAGGTATTAGTTGCTCTTTGGGGCAGTTCCTGGGGAGGGGCCATTCCCATTTATATTCACACTTTGGGTCTTCTAAGATTGTTTTAAAGTTCTGAGATTCTTTTTTCTTTCTTTTAAAAAAAATTGTTTTGTTTTTCCCCAGTTATATATTAAAACTATGTTTAACATTTTTTTTTAAAGTTTAGAGCTCCAAAATAGAAATTCCTCCCCTGCCCCTTCTCTGAAATGGTAAGCAATCCCATGTAGACGATTCATGTGCAATCATGTAAAACATTTCCATATTCAACTCAGAGATTCTGATTCTTAGTCCTATGACAGTTTAGAAAATTTGAATAAATCTATTTTGATATAATCAGTCTCCTTCATAATCCCATTTCATTCATTTTAATTATTATTTACTTTATTCATTTCAAAATCTTATTCTGAGAAAGATTCATTAGACTGTCAAAGGAATCTATGATACAGAGAAAAATAATAAATCCCTGCTTTTTAACTGGTCACCTGAGACCTTTAATTGAGTCAGCTACAAAGTCTCCCCAGAGGCAGCCAAAGTGCTCAATGATGCAGGCACCCATCCCATGGGATGTCTCTGGAACTAAAGAATGTTTTGCTTTCCTGTTTCTGGATGGGTGAACAGCAGAGAGGAATGCCAAAGGGAGAGTGGACCTGGGGGACAGATCCAGACTAGGTCCTATCCCACCTACATCTAATGAAGGGTCCATCTAAAGACATATTCACCCTCCCTAGGCTCCTCAAGTTTGGTGAGGCTTCCCAACTGACTGCATTTTCTTGAGACTTCAAACTCTCTTAGAGATCAGAGGGTTTCTACAAGTCTTCTAGGTCTTGGACCACTGGGAAGAAAAACTGAGATAATAGGTCTCTCAAGATTAAGCCCTGACTTCAGTGATAAGACAGTTTGCCCAAACTGGACCAACCACATGGCACACGTCGGAGGAAGGAAGTCAACTCCTTTCCCAAATCCTGGAAAAGAGAGCCAATGTTGACTATCTTATAAAACAAAGTAAATTTTCTCCTTCCACTTTCCTGTCCTTCCACCTTATCTTTTTCCTGAGGAAACCATGAAGCACTACCTTATTTCCCTCCCAAGCCCCCAGAGGTGTGAGGGGACTATTTACTTTAGGGTTATATTTAACTTTAAAAAACGACTTCTTTCTTTCCTGTGACCTTATTGGTCAAACTTGCGGTCTCTCTGATCAAACTCATCTGTCACCGAAAGCTGCATTCAAGGACCATTCTTAAGGTTTCCTCTTCTCTAACTTCTGATATTCAGTATCTAGGCCTAAAACTAGTTTCTCTGTGTGGAATATAGATTCACAGTCTATTCAAAGAGAAAGGAGAATTAATGAATGAATCAATCATCAGCTTGCATTTTTATGACACACCTACTATTTGCCAGATACTGTGATAAAAAGGCAAAGAAAAGAAAAAAAGAAAAAAGAAAAAGAAACAATCCTGGCTCTCCAAATAAAATGAGGTGTTACATCTGGAAATGACTGTCTGTTAAAAAGAAAGTATCAATAACACATTTAAAATAATATTCAAAAATCAAATGAACAGAAAAATGACATTAAAAAATTTTTAAAAGGAAATTAATGATAATAGCTTTATTAATAGAGCACTTTTCATCTTGAAAACTCTTTACTTATATGTTATCTCATATGACCCTCGTAACAACCCTAAGAAGTAAAGACCATTATTATCCCCATTTTACAGAAGAGGAAACTGAAGTTGAGAAGATAAGTGACTTGTGTGGGGTCACACAGCTAGTAAAAATATCAGGTCTTCCTGATTCCAAATCTAGTAATCTATTTATCTATTCATTGTTCTAGTTAGCCAATTAATTCAAAGACATTAGCATCTAGTAAGTAAAGCCAATTTAAGTGATTCAAAACTAATCATTCTAGGTTTTTCCTATTATTTCCGCTACATGGTGGAACCCCCACCCCCTTTTTCCAGTAACTAATCCCACTTCAAGATGAAGACTAAATAATGTAGATTAAAATGAGAGTGTTTCAGCTCACCTTTAGGGCTGTGTTTTTCAAAATACAGGGAATAGAGAATGTCACCCCGTAGGCAAAAAACTGTTTTATGATAAAGTGGAAACTTGAGATTGTGCAGACTCTTGCCCTGGTTACAATACACTTAAAAATTTAAATATAAGGTTTGGTTTAGTTGTCCTGAGCTGTTTATGAAATGGAAAGCCATGCTCTAAATAGGATCATTTTGATATATGACGGCAGACTCTGGTATCTATACCATCTAAGGTATATGAACTCCCTGCCTTCCCTCCCCTATGAGTTGGTATAATGAATGATATTTTAACCAATTTTTTCTGGGGAGGGGCTGTTTTGTTTTAAAATAGGTCCCTGCCATTCACTTAAACAGGATTACTATTATTTTGGGAGGAGAGAAGGGCAATTTTGCCCTGAGAATGCATAAGAACACAGCATCCTCATTGGAGCGCTAGACAGACTATAGGCAAATCCCTCATTGGGCAGAAGAGGACTCAAATCAAACTCATGACAAAGATACAGAGCAGTTGGAGTTAGATGCAGGGGGAACCTCTAGTTCATGGGTCATATGGTCTGGTATTGCCAAGGCAAGAGTAGGGACTCAAAATTCAATAAATCTATTCGGTTTTGGGAACAATTTAGAAAGGACATGGAAGAGTTGCAATGTCTGGAGGAAGACAATCAAAATGGCCAAGAGCCTTGGGTCCATACTCATGTATGGGCCATAATCTGTTGAAGAAGCTAAAGGTGTTGAGCCCAGAGAAGGCAAAACTCAAGGGAAAGTTGATAGATGTCTTCAAGTATCAGAAGAGTTATCCCGTGCTAAAGGGATAAGTCTCCCAGGATAGAATCAAAAGACACTTAGGTGATGAAGTAGAGAGAGTCATTAGTTTCCTCATTTGTAAAATGGGGATAATTATAACAGGTAGATAGGTGGTGCCATAGTGCCTTGCATCATGAAGACCTGCTCATCTTCATGAGTTCAAATCCAGTGTCAGACACTTACTAGCTATGTGACCCTGAGTAATTCACTTAACCCTTCCTCATCTGTAAAATTAAAATATTATAGCACCAGCCTCCTAGAATTGGGAAGTGAATGGGAAATAATATTTGCAAAGCGTTTTGCAAACCCACAAACTGGTTTTATAACTGACAGCTGTTCATTCAGTTTCTCCAAAGGCAAAGGTGACCAACCTCTGAAGACTCATGATGATTTTCAGTTTAGGTGCTTCTGAGGCATTGCCTCTGGAACTAAAGAACTTTTGGTTCAAGTCTTCCTTCCTTCCTTCCTTCCTTCCTTCCTTCCTTCCTTCCTTCCTTCCTTCCTTCCTTCTTTCCTTCCTTCCTTCCTTCCCTTAAACTCCTTGTTTCTAAGTTTCTCAGAATTTTAGCATCAGGAATCGCCTCACTGGCCATACTTCCATCATAGTTGGATACAAATATTCCTAGTCATCTCTCTAAGGCCCTGGGACGAGGATTCATTGTTTAGATTTCAAGGCACAAGGCTTGCAAACTTCATAAATGTTAGACAGCAAGCTGTCTTGGCTTTTCAATAAAGACTGGTCTCTTCATGAAATACTGCCCGAGTCTGATTGCATGGTAGACACCCTGGTGAACTTTCCATGACATAAGATAAGGCTCAACTCTACTTCTTCTGTAATCTGGAGAATTCTGCCTGGGGTGGAATGAGAATTCTTTGAATGTTTAGAATGAAAATTCTGGTACAAACCTGGCTCTGCAGTAAAATGTTAAAACCATATGCAAAAAATAGTAATGGTTCTTGTTCAACATCTTTAGTGACCAAAGTCTTATAACCTGGAAATTATTATGTGATGGTGCCTTGTCATGTTCTGGAAAGATAATTATAAACAAAGGAGATTGTATATTTATTGGGAATGGAAAGTCGGGCAACTTGGAGGCAGACCTAGAGTCAGGAAGACTTATCTCTGTGAATTCAAATATCACTTCAGACACACAGTACCTGACCAAGTTACTTAAGCCTGGGTGCCTCTGTTTCCTCATCTGTAAAATGAACTGGAGAAGGAAATGGCAACCAGTTCAGTATTTCTGCAAAGAAAACCCCAAATGGGATCACAAAGAACTTCCTTTAACTGAAAAAAATTGAAACAATTAGAATTCATCTTATGGATTATCCAAGTCTTCATGTTGAAGGTGGACCAGGGTTCTGTGAAACAACATGCACCACCCTCCTTTCCCCACCAGAAGCATGGCAGCCACACTTACCTGTATGGGAGTAGATGTACCACAAGGCGCCCATTAGGAGTGCTCCAATCACAAAAGCTGCAAAGGCAATGCCCATGACGGTCAGTGTGTCCAGGCCAGATAAAATAGCTAGGAAGAAGGGAAGCAAATTGACAGAACTGTCAACCTAAATGGGATTCACACATTGGAAGGGCTAGATTCAACACTTAGGCTCTGTGCTCAAAATTTAACAATTGTTTTCACGGTCATGCCTATATTTACAGACACAAAGTAATCATAATTTCTGGCATTTATATAGCACTTGAATGCCTGACAATCTGGTTTCAATTTTTTTTCTCAATAACATATAAACAAAATTCTTAACATTTGTTTTTCTTTTAATTTTGAGTTTTAAATTAAAATTTGAGTTTCCTTTCCTCCCCTCCCTTGAGAAGGCATTTCATTTGATATAGATTATACATGTGCAGTCATGCAAAATATTTCCATACTAGCCATGTCACAAAAGAAAACACAGACCCCAAATCCAAGAATAATAGAGTTAAAAAAAAAAGCCTGCTTCAACTGACATTCAGACTCAAAGTACTTTTGGTGCCATCTCACTTGATCTGCACAATTAACCTGTGCATAGATGCTATTATCATCATTTTATAGGTGAAGAAATTGAGGCAGAGAGAACCTCAGGGTGATGTCACATAGCTAGAAAGAGGCTGATGTGGGATTTGAACTCATGTTTTCCTGATCCCAATTCCAGCACTCTTAACAACTAGACCTTGATGCCTCTCCTATGTTATGGGATTTGCCCAGGGCTACCCAGTTAGGAACTATCAGAAGTGGGATAGGAACTCATCTTCCTGATTTCAAGTCCAACCCCTCTATTGGTTAAGTCAAGTTACCTCTACAATCAATGACATAAACCTTTAAAATAAAGCAAGTAAGGGAGGAAAAAGAGAGAATATTTTGAGATATTTTATAAGCTTTTAAAAAGTAGAATGAGTAGCAGAAAAAAAAAAAGAAAATGGAAGGGAAAGGAAAGAAAACTCCTCCATGGATGGTCTCATTTCTCACTCTTTCTATAGTCAACTCCCCATCTGAATGATTCCATTGGGCAACCAAGACACTTTTTTCCAAGCTCAGCCTCCCTAATGGAATGGGGACAGAAAGGCTTTTCAAAGAAGGAGTGATGTCAGCTTTACAGTCAGCAAAACTCATAAATAGAAGTGATTGTTCCTCACTCTTGGCAACAGGTTTTATATCCGAGATGAATTCCAGACCACAAAAATAGAATATTTCCTTTCTGTTAAGGAAACTACCTTCTTTGGGTTTTCAACTAAAAAATTAAAATCTGTTTTATAAAGTAGAGGCCTTTAATAGACAGTGCAATTTTTAAGGTCCCTGGATCCTGAATGTTATAAATGACAGGCCTGGGTCTTCCCCCATCCTTTCCTTTCCACTCCAGCTTTCATTTCTAAGTCATGAGCATTTTCAAATGCTCTCTACTATATAAATTCTGATCTGGATCTTTCTACTTTCCCACCAACTAGAGTCAATAAAAAATATTCTGCTTGACTGCAGGTAATTTCTAAGGTTCTCTGGGGCAAAGGGACTCAGGGGAGTGTGGTCAGTTGAAAAAAGAACTAGACTGGTAATACAGATCTGCCTTCATTCATTCACTGACCACTAGACTTAGATAAGTTGACTATCTCTAGGTCAGGGCAAAACATTGCACTTAATTATTAATAATATAATTATATATATATATATATATATTATTAATTGTTGATTAGTTAATTGACAAAGAAACTGGGGAAAAGTGAGAGAGAGAATGCTGTCTGTGAGAAAAAATGCTGTCCCTGGGTAGGGCAATGGAAGCATCCACTCAACATGCAAATCTGAAGGCTCCAATCACAATTCCCTGGTATCCTGCTAACCATGCCTCCATCACTTTTCTAACTCTATACATCCTTCTCCACTTGTAGATGAGTAATAAACTGGGAAAATGGAAGCTTCTAAGTTCATTCTTTGAGATTTCTCTATGGAGAATTTATTTTTATTTATTTGTTTGTTTTTTTGCAAGGCAGTGGGGTTAAGTGGCTTGCCCAAGGTTACACAGCTAGGTAATTATTAAGTGTCTGAGGCAGAATTTGAACTCAGGTCTTCCTGACTCCAGGGCCAGTGCTCTAATCCACTGCACCACCTAGCTGCCCCTCTATGGAGGATTTATGGAAAGATATGGACAAGGAGCTACACAAGATGAGAAGAGTGGATGGAGTCTGAGCTGGACTTAGGGTTTAAGAGTCTACAGAGAAGCCCTCACAATCTTGACTTTCCTAGGTAGCCAGGCAGTTCAATACTGGACCTAAAGTAAGGAAGATGTGTTTAAATAAGGTCTCAGATACCCTGGGCAAGTCACTTCACCTCTGTCTCAGTTTCCTTATCTACAAAATGAGAGTGATAATAGTCCCTATCTCCCAAGATTGTTGTGAGGATCAAACTGGATAATATTTGAAAAGTACAAATCTCAAAGCATGAAAATAAATGTTAGTTCTTATTTTCAACTACAATAGGAGGGTCCCAAATTTATTTCAACTGAAAACAACTCTTTTTTGATAGTCACAGCAAAAATATTATCATGAACTCTTTCAGACCACAAGGGTACCATTGAAAGGTCTAAGAAGAGAGTTTAGACCAAAAAAAGTCCTTAGTACTTTGGAAGAATGAATGAACCTCTCCCCCAAGTGAAAGCATCTGTTTCCTTCCCATTTGTCGTGTATCAACAGTGGTGTGGGTAGGTAGAAAGAATGACTGAAGCCAAGGGGGAAACATGGAAGGGAAGCAGAAAGGCAAAGGAGAAAGAGAAAAAATGGAGAAGCAAGAGAAGGAGGAAAAGGGAGGAAAGGAATGATAGCAGAAATCCCTTATCAAAGCCTCAACCTCTGGCAAACCTATATTACCCAGCATCCTCTAAGAAAAGCCCAAGGGGTTTCATTTCAAAAACAGGATTTATGAAAACTTACGTGATGATTTCCCGACTGGATTGGCTCTGGTTGGATCTATGTAAGATCTGGTTGGATCTGTGTAAGAAAAAGAAGCATTAATCACAGGGTGTCCCCTTATCAAAATCCAAAGCTATCAACAACATTTCAGCAAGAGGCCGATAATACAAGATTTTTGCAAAAAACAGCCATTTCAGCTTGCACCATCAGAATTCTCTAATATTCACTCTTTGTGAAATCTCATGTAATGGTCTCATCAGAGCTGAAATTCACCATAGTCTGGAGGTTTTGTTGTCATTGTTTTGATCTGGAGTTATGTGTTTGCTGGTGAGGGGAACTCCCAGTGGGAGAATTTCCTTTGTGGATGCTGATCAAAAAATACCTATTTCTAACTGAGGAGTTTGAGAAAGTTGCCTGGAGGGTTGAGATGTTAAATGACCTGTTCACAGTCTCAGGATACTAATAGAATCACAGATCCAGAGCTAAAAGAGTTCCCAGAGGCCATCCAATCCAACCCTTTATTTTACATATGAGAAAACAGAGGTGCAAGGAATGTCTCACACAAAACAAAGTCATAGAACTAGGAGACAGGCAAAATAATTTGCCAAACTCCAAAACATTCCATCAGGAAGTCTCTCATTGCCTAGGTGATTAAGCTATGAATAAGACAGTATAGGTTTACTCTATATAAAGAAAACCAGAAATTAAGGGAAAAAAAAGAAAACCAGATACACAAAAGTTCATATTTTCTCCAAACACATCAATCAAGGTGTGTTGGCACCCTTTACCAATGTATCCACTGGAGGATTCTTGTTCCATAGCAAAGTCCTTTAGTGCTTTTACTAATGATTTCCATTTGTAAAACTTTGATTAGAGGATGAAACTGGTTCAAACTGACCCTCAAAGAACAGTACTGTGTGCACAAAGGTGGATTTAGATTTGGCCTCAGGAAAAACTTGGTAATCGTTGCTTTCCAGAAGCTGGCCCCTCCCCTGACCAGGAATGGCCCAATGCTCACTTTCCAAGTGTGCAAAGATAGGCAGAAGTTGGATGAGGCAATCTGCGGGTCTCTCCCTGTCTGTCATGATATGAATCCAGTTACCAAATCTTGTGTATTTTTGTAATTGTGTAATTATGATTTAGGCAGAGGTTGGATGAGGCATCTGTGGGTCTCTCCCTGTCTGTCATGATACGATTCCAGTTTCCAAATCTTATACTCAGCTTTGTAGGAATAGTGATTTTGTAATCAAACTAGTAGCCTTTAAATCAATTTGAGTTGAGCTCTCCACAGCCTAAGTCAATCACTTCTCTGGGGGTCTCTGTGAGTGAGGTCTTTCAACAAACAACTCGAGGACAAAGCCCTGTGATGAAACATACTATTCACCTCAAGAGAGTAAGCCAATGGACTCAAGAGTGCAGGAAGAAGCATATTTTCATCTCTTTTTTCCCCTTTCATTCTATTTTTGTATATATAATGAGATTTGTTTTGAATGACTATACATATTTCTAAGGCACACTGTTTTTCTTGTCTTTTGAATGGATAGGAGAGGGGAAGGGGAAGGGAGAAAATTCAGAACCAAAAAAAAATAATAAAATGGAGATATGAAAAATGGAAGAACTGAGCTCTCTGACCTCTAAAATTTCTTTTAGTTTGAAATAATTTATCTTGTGAATGAATGACCTTGCTCCTATCATTCAAACAATCTTATGATGTGTATATTTTTCCCCTTTTCCTCTTCACCCTCATATTTGGGAGAGTTTTGTGCTTTCTGTCACTAAGAAGTAAGTGATACAATGGAAAGAGTGCTGTCTCTAGAGAGTCAGAAGATAAGGATCAAATCCTCTGTCTGATGTTATCTACCTAGCAAGGGCAAGGCCCTTAACTTCTTGGGGCCTTAGTTTACCCATCTGTAAAATAAAAGCATTGAATTAACTGGTCTCTGAGGTGTCTTCCAGCTATAGATCTATAATTTTATGAACTCCAAAAAAATATAAATGTGAAACAGGAGAGTGATTTAAAAAAAAAAGTTGAAAAATATATAAATTCCTTTAGGGAAATAGTCTTTTTAAATACAGTTCTACCCATCTGAGAAAGTTTACCTCCAGTTAATCCAGTCAACTGGTGTGAGAATCCAAAGGCTGACCTCTTCCTTCCTGTCTTCCTCCATCCCATCCAGGAGCCTCTTAATTAGGAAACCTCATTAAATTGCTTTTACTGTAGATTAAAATCTTCCCATTTGACCATGTTCATATAGAACAAAAAACAAGCAACTGCAACTTCAGGATAATTGTCCTAAACCTCAATGATTTTAAGGCATTGTGGAAGAGAGATTATAAAGGAAAATCAAATCACCCAACTTGAAAGCAAGAATGGATTACTGGAAGTAACATGGTTGCATTATTAATGCTTGGTTGTCAATACTAGGAAAAAAAACATGCTGCTGACCCATGACCAGCAGGAATACAAACTCCAAAATAGGTAATGGGAACAGATGGATTATGAGGAAGCAGACGCCATTGTTAAACCTTGTGTGATCACCAGCTGTTGCCCCATTTCTGGGACATTTGGTTATACACTGCTTCTTATTTCTACTTGCTCTAATTGGAAACTTGAATTATAAATTGGCTAATTCATTTAAGAGGGAAGCCTAGTGATAGACAAAGGGTGAACCTTCAAGTTAGGAAACTGGAGTTCCGAGACCCACCTCTGACCCATAGGGATGGGCTTGGTGACCCCAAGCATTCAAAGCCTCGGGGCCAGGCAATTCTCCAAGATTTTAAGCTGGTAGAGTGAGTTTTTTCCTCAAGCACCCCTTTAACAATGAAATTACAGCAAAAGCCATTCATGGAGGAAAGCTTTATGAGGATTACAAACATTGCTTCAAGTGGCTGGAAATTAGCTCATAAAAACTTTTACCTTATAAAGGAACTGAGAAATGTCAAATCTGTACATTTTATAACTGACTTTTTGGGTCTGTTGCATCACTAGCTGAAATTCACTTAAAGCTCATTTCATTAACATTGAGGTAATCTGGCGAATTGTGCCTAGAATCAGGAGGATCTGGATTCAGATGTAATCAACGGCAATAGTGGGCGACCCTGGGCAAGCCACCCCAGGGTGGGTGGCTTCATTGGTGGAGGAGGAAGCCAGACACTGACAATAAGCCACAGATTTGATTAAACAGAAACATGGAGAGGCAGAGTGGAGAAGGGGCCTGAAAGATTGACCCCTTGAGGCAATGCTTTGTTTCCAAATAAGAAGGAAAGGGTGTGAAGACTGAAGTGACTTTTGTAGGATCCCACGACTACCTGATGGATCAGGAGACAGGACCTCTGCCCCAGGCTAGGGCTCCTGCCACCACGTTCCATGCCTAATTGTTCTAGAGGATGAGCTAACCTGCTAAAACAACCCAGAAACAGATGGGGACATCTCAGGCTTTCCATGAAGTTAATTATGAAATTAGGACCAACTAAATTTCCATTCTAGTTTCACTGAACTGGGCTGTTTCCAACAGACACATGGGCGTGTGTTTGTGTGTGTGTGTGTGTGTGTGTGTGTGTGTGTGTGTGTGTGTGTAGAGAAAGGAGAGAAAGTAGAAGGGAGAAAGGAGAATGAAAGAGAGAGAGAGAGACAGAGAGAGAGAGAGAGAGACAGAGACAGAGACAGACAGACAGAGAGAGAGAGAGAGAGAGAGAGAGCACATTTTGCCTAAAGATGAGAACTATGCTTTATTTAAAAGATTTATTCCTGAAAAAAAAATTCTATGTTAAATGCTTCAATTTAAATGCAGTAAGGGCACATTAAACAACAGGGAAATAAATATTTTTGTATCAGCATCCAGTGCCCAGTTTTGGTCTTTAGATGCCCCTGTTCTCTTTAAAGAGATGGGAGGGACCCTGGCTGTGGAAAGCAGAGCAAGAGTGGTCCAGTGAAAAGAGTCTAAGATTGGAGCCAGAGGACCTGGTTTTCAAACCAAGCTCTGCCATTCATTTACTACCTGTCTGGCTGTAAACAAGTCACTTTCCTGCTCTGGGGCCTGGCTTCCTCCTCTGTCAAAAGAAAGAATTAGATGAACACTAACATCCCCCCCACCCCCACCCCAGCTCTAAATCTCTGATTCTGTGAATTGGTTTCACTTAACTTTTTATTAACAGGGAAGTTTAATGTTGCAATTTAAAAGTGGACATCTGGAAATGACTTGTGTCTAAAAAAAGAATCAATAAAACTTTTAAAAACACATTTTTCTATTTATGGGCAGCTAGGTGGCTCAGGAGATAAAGCACCAGAACTCAAGCCAGGAAGACCTGAGTTCAAATCCTCCCACATGTATTTATGAGCTGTGAACCTGGACAAATTTCCTAGCTTCCATCTGACTGAGTCTCTCCCATCTGGAAAATGGAGCTAATCATACCTACCACCTATCTCTCCCAAGGTTTTTGTGAAATCAAATAACATGATACTTGTGAAGCATTTTGAGAAACTTAAAGAACTCTATCAACATTATTTATAATTATTTTTTGAGAGGGTGCAGACCTAAGGTGTCATCAGTGTCAGGAAAATCTGTACAGATGCAGATTATGACTCCTTGGGAACACTGAAAGAGACAGCTAACAGTGGCAGCTGATGTATGGCCCATAATGGTCTATGGTGGGCAATGTGAGTATGGGTTAGAGGAAGGACTGGAATCTAGGCCTGCTGAAAGCCTCAAGACTGGTGTCTTCCATTTATTATTAGGTACTCTATTACAACAAAAAAATAATGAAAGGAAGAAAGGAAGAAAGGAAGGGAAGGAGAGAGGTAAGGAAAGAAGAAGGAAGGAAAGAAGGAAGGAAGGAAGGAAGGAAGGAAGGAAAGAAGGAAGGAAAGAAGGAAGGAAGGAGAGAGGAAGGGAAGGAAAATAAAAGATCCTCATTTATTTCTTGAAGATAAGCTGCCTTTGATATACAGTACAAGGTTGGGTGCTCTCTGCATCGTGGCCTACCTGTGTCTTCATCTCCATAGATGACCACCAGGGGTTTGGTGAACGTTTTTTTATTCTGCATCATGGCCCAGATCATGTTTGCATCCAAAGAGGTACAGGCTTCATCAGGAGGGATGCACTGCGGAAAACAAGGATAGAGGGGTCAAAGGCAGGGATTCTCAAAGACATAGACCTCCCCTGCCTCTGCCAGCACAGCTGTGTGGCTACTTCATTATCAGAGTGCCTCAAAGTTGTTTACTGAAGAGAGACAGGAGATGGAAGCATTTATCAGACCAAACTCCCA
Source organism: Macrotis lagotis (assembly GCF_037893015.1). Lineage (NCBI taxonomy): Eukaryota > Metazoa > Chordata > Mammalia > Peramelemorphia > Peramelidae > Macrotis > Macrotis lagotis. Next base: position 36,277,613 of record NC_133659.1, on the reverse strand, counting down.
ACAAACTGTAAAATCTACTGGCGGAGGAAATGTATTCTCAGCTGCATTTCAAAAGGCAAACTCCACAGGACAGCTTGTGTTGTCCTCTAATGACTGGAGGTTTCAGTGTCACTGCTGGGATGAGAGAAAGGTTCTAGAGATAAACCAGAGAGCTGGAGCTTTCTATGGAGCAGACTGGTGAGACATGAAGGCTTTGTTTACATGGGATGCAGAAATGTATACATGAGCTTGTGGCTATCTACTGAGTCAAAAAGATTAGTAATTTAGTTCCTTTCCTTTTGTTGGAGGTGGCTTTGGGAAAATACTGAATATCTATTTTGTCAGACTCAGAATTAGTTCATTTGAGGGAGATTCTCTTTCTTTTTTCTATTCTTTTTAACAAGGAATGGTTCAAAATCCAGTTCAGATATTTATTTGCTGAGTGGCTTTGGGAAAATCAGGTAACCCCTTTGTGCCTCAATTTCTTCATCTGTAAGAATGGATCTGATGAACTCTAAGGTCCCTTTTAGTTCTAAGCTGTTGGTCTTACGACCCTACACCTGTGTGGCCTTAGAAAAGCCAATTAACATTTCTTGCCTTCCATTTCTTTGGCTGTTTAATAAAAAGTTTGGATTAGATGACCTCTGAGGTTCCTTCCATCTCTAGTTTGATGACTGGATCAGGGCAATGGCCAATTTTGATTTCAGGGAACTGATAATAAAATGGACTTCCTTTTTCTCCATAGGGAAGTGATGAACTAGGAGTAGAGAACAAAGCCTGTGCTTTCAGACAAGGTTAGTATGTTTTGGTTAACCTGACTTCTTTGTTACAAAGATGATGAGGAGAGCGATGGTACTGGGAAATGACAAGGTTATATAAATATTTTTTTAAAAGACTGTGTCATAGGCACACATGGTTGATGTGATCAAGTATCCTAATTAATCTTGGCAATGTTATGGTTTGGCAACAGTTTCACACAACCAGTACTGTCTTATGGTCAATACTTCTGGTCCACCATTACAATAGTTCAATACATTGACCAAAATTTGAACAATAATTCAAACACACTGACCAAAATCCATCATGGGGAGCCACAATGTGAAATTTCAATATCTACCAAATTCCCTTGGAAACATTCCTGAATAAAACCAACCTTACAATCCACACAGAGAAGGTCAAAAACAACTGCAAATCAAGTCTTTGAAGGGCATGGAAAAATTAATGCTCATACTGGACTTGTTCTTTAGTCTATTTGTAGTCCTGGCTCTCCACACAATCTGAGTAGCAGAGATAAAGCCAGACCACTCCCTCCATGGAAAATAATCCTAATTTATCACATGTAATGTACTCTTTAATAACACGAGTGGAAAAATCATATTGTCAAGATTTATTCCATAATATTCCATAAAACTCACAGGTCACCGAAATTATATTTACTTTATTACTCTATTTTTGGCTGTCCTAAAACTGAACACTGAAATCTGCCATAGCATGTGATTGTGCTGAAGGTCATTGTCTTTATTTAAAAAAAAATAGAAACATAAAAGTTCAAGGGAGCTAATGAACTACTGACCTTGGGCAATCTGTGGGTGTCTTCTTCCTTCTTTGTGCACAAGGTGAGTTCACATTGTAGGAAGAGCAGTGAATTGTTAAAAATGGGTTTGAGCATGAAGCTAAATCTCTTTTTGTCCGTCTGTGTGTGGAGTCGCGAGAAATGTGCCTTTTGAGGTGAATAGAATTTCACAGATTCATCTTTAGGACAAATGTTCTCTATGATAGTGTAATCAGACATCCTGTCAGAATTGGAGTTTGGAGAGATAAAGCACGTTTGGATGGCAAATCCCACATCTTGGTCGGCCTTGGTAACAGAGACCTACATAACAACAACACAAAGAAGATAAACGAAGAATGAGCCAAAAGCATCAGGGGTTGGCACAGCCTTTCAGCCATGCTTCACACAAACATGGCAGCCTAGCGATGTAGCATTTCAAAGTTTGGGAGGTGTTTTTTATTTGAACCAGAGTTCGAATCAGAAATTTTGTGCATTTGTTAGCTTGGGAGAACCAACACAAGTTAAACTTAACTGTTTAAACTCAGTTCCACTATGAGACTCAAACTCATTGTCTGAAGTGCCTCCTCCCCAGATGAGCTCTCCACCAAATTAAAATGAACGTAAACATCACACAATCGCTATTTGCCTTTGCAACTCAGTTTCCTTGCCTAAAAAATGAGGATAATAGGAGCACTTACTTAGTTCAGAGGGATATTGTGACCATCAAAGGAGATGTGTAAAGTACTTTGCAAACCTTTAAATGCTGCATAATTGTTAGTTGTAATTATTAATAACAGAGGCAGCATAGTAGGTGGAGGGGAAACTTGCCTCAAGGACAAGAAGACCTGGGTTCAAGTCTGCCAGGGACATAAACTGACTATGTGACCCTGGGAAAGTCACTGAACCTTTCTCAGTGCTCTCAGCAACTTTCTTCAGACTAAAAGTTGCACGAACTAGGGGAGTCTCCTTATCTGAGAGTTTCCTGTGCCAATGAAATCACTGGCCCAATTCCTTTCCATGTTCCTGTCACCATTTTTGTTATTATAATTATTATTGACATTATTAAGAACAATCCAAATAATATTGGAATTAAAGTTAGCCACACTTTGTCTACACCAGTTTCAATACACCAGAAGCTTGCTCCCCTTTATAAACCAATCATTAATGAACCCCAAATAAGAACAAAATCTTGAGAATCCAGCAAATAATAAATCACATTGGGATCTGAATATCCAGGGGTAGAACTATTGTCCATAAGTACCAGGTATAGCCATGATTCATAAAAATACAAGAACCATATTTCCAACAATGTCACCAGACTAAATACTCATATTAATCTCTAAATCACACAGAATAGAAAGCTGTCAAAATATAGAGGAGCAGAAGCAGAAAAAAAATTAAAACCGTAGGAGAACAAGAGGACAAGGATTGTCTTTTGCCTCTTTTTGTATCCCTGTGATTGGCATTTATTACAGTGGTTGGCAGAGAGTAGGAACTTAATAAATATTAACTGATTGGTGGACTGAACATACAAGGTTCATTAGGTGTCATGGGAATTTCCCTGAAGACACTTTGAACCTCAGAAAAGGAGCTTGCATTTCAACACTTTTTTTTAAGGTAGTTGAGTGAATAAAAAGGCAATTGAAGTTAAGTGACTTGTCCAGAGTCACATAGCTAGTTAAGTAGCTCAGGATAGACTTGAACTCAGGTTCTTCTGACTCCAGGGTGGGTGCTCTATCCACTACAGTGCCACCTAGCTGCCCCCAATACTCTTAATGAATTATAAAAAGTAGTCAATTTTTCCAACTATGCAATAATCTGCAGAATATTAACTATAAAAGCTTAATAACAACATTATTTATACTCAATTCATTTCTACCTGAATCCTATCAAAAAAGATGAGAACAATAATAGGCACCACAAATATTAGCAGTGAGACTGATGATAAATCCAAGGTTTTTTACAATTAGACTCTTCAACACCTTTACTACTCCATTGGAAATATGAACAAAAACATATTAGCCATTAAAAAATTAATTTTTCTAAATGAAAATTTAGCTCCCAGACTATATGATAATCTTGATTCTGTGAAGAGATTGATTGGTCCTTTTAAAAAGGTTCTCCAAAGAGAAAAGTACAAAGTTCAGATTTTTTTTTTTAGCACAGAAAAGGTAAGTCGGGTTTTGGCATTGTGGGCAGTCAATGTTATTAGTATCTTTCTCAATGGGGAAGGATCAACCTCTCTTTTCAATGGATGCAATATAATGGGTGACTCAACTTGGTACAGTCCATGGTTTGGCCAAATATCTCAAATTGTTTTCAGGTCCAACACAAACTTTGTCAAGCTTTCCTTCATTCTTGAAGCCTCTGGGGGAGATTTTAAGGGAAAATCTTATCTAAAAATATTTCCAACTCACTTACACTTCCCTCTTTTAAAAATGGAATGGGCTAAGTCCAGATACAATGGAGATTCCCTTCTTTTCAAACATGGGTTGTGCTGGGCCAAAGCTAAACAAAATTCAAACCTGATTTCCCTCCAACTCTGTTCTGAACCTCTTCTTCATTTATTTAAGAACCCCTGCTTCCTAGTCTAGGTGGCAGAGTCTCCTTGGGGAGCATGCAAGTATACCCTTTCTAATGGTACTCTCAACCAAATTAAGGATTAATGTAAAACTGGGTACTTTAGGGATAAAATAAATTTTTGTGTATTGCCCAATGTTCTCCTTTGGGGCCTCAGAACTTTGGCAAGAGACAAGAAGATGTGACTCAACTCTCCTCTCTAGGACAGTCTGTCCTATTCCAGACTGTCTCTGATATGAAACACCCCTGTACAATTAACTTCAGGACTCCAAATGATTCTGACAGAATGGGTTATCTCAATTTGCCAAAGACTGACAAGGTCTGTTTTTGTTTTGTTTGTTGGAGGATGGGTCTTACAAACTGAACATTTTTTCCTACTAAGATACCTTTCTAGAAAATGACTTTTTCTAAGCTTAAAAATCTTTGTTATTTTTCTCAATCTCAGGGTTTAACTTTGCAAGATGGAGAACAATATCATGAATTAATCTTTCTAAGAGAGAGGTGTCAGGTCATTCCTAGCTGCTAGATTAAATGTATTCTTTTCCGGGAGGAAAAAAAATCAGTTGTCCTAAACTCAGAAGATTTTTGCATTCTATAAAAGGAAAACCAAAAGAAAAATATGAAAAGCATTCTAAATTCAGTAAATTTTCCTATTCTGGAAAACAAAACCAAAAAATTATGGCAAGATGGTCCCCTTTCTCAAGAAGATCATATTTTCAAATATGATAAAGTAGATTACCTTTGCAAAAGTGTAAGTACTTAGAGCACCAGTCCTAGAGTCAGGAGGACCTGAGTTCAATTATGACCTCAGGCACTTAATAATTATCTAACTGTATGACTATGGGCAAATCATTTAACCCCACTGTCTTGCAAAAAACAAAACAAAATAAAAAAGTGAAAGTGCTATAATGAAGTAAGGTATTATTATTTTATTTCCAACAAATTGGTCATCTAACTTCTTCCTGAAGACCTCTAATGATAGGGAATTCATGAAGCATCTCACTGTCCTAATAGCTAAGAAGAATGTCCTTCTATTCATTCATTTATTTATTAACCAAATATGTAATAAACAACATTTACATGCTAAGGGCAAAGACAAAATGAAACCTATCTACAGACAGCTTCTACTCATTGTTCTGCAACTCCATAATTCTATGGAATTCAGATTTTTTTCAAATCAAATCAGTGTTTAAGATCTTGTTTAACCTAAGATAGGTCTAAATGAAAGTTTAAAATATATTTCAATTATGGCCATAATACAAATGCTAGGCCTTAAGAGGGGAGTGTGGGAAGGAGATACCAAAGTTCAAGGTATGTTCCCTAAATGATTTGTATATAATTTTTCAAAAAAAAAATTGCCTCTTAGGAGGACAGTTAACTTGAAGAAGCACAAGACTATTCTGTTTAAATGGGGACATCTCTACTATATAATAACAGGTTTTTAAGAGTTGTCAGCTAAGTGGCATCATGGATAGAACCTGTACTCTAGAAGACCTGGGTTCAAATTCTGCCTCAGACAACCTCCTAGCTCTGTGATCCTGGGCAAGTAATTTTACTTGTCTGCCTCAGTTTCCTCAACTATAAAAATATTAGTTATAAAGAATAATATAAGTTATAGATGTTAAAACAGATATATATATATTAATATTAAAAACACACAGGGTTGTTGTAAAGAAAAATAAGATAATAATTCTGAAGCACTTAGCATAGTATAAGCACTTAATACACGCTTATTTCTTTCCCTTATTCCTCTTTCCCCTTCTGTTGTCATTTATTTCAGTAGTCTGGCAAAACTTAGGGTCATTTTCTCTGAATAATTTATTTAATAAAAATAAAATATCAAGAATTGCAAAAGGAATTCACCCAACCTTTCTGGTGAGCAATTTGGAACTATGCCCAAAGGGCAACAAAAATGTGTATACCCTTTGATCCAGCAATACCACTACTGAGTCTATACCCTGAAGAGATGATGAAAAAGGGTAAAAACATCACTTGTACAAAAATATTCATAGCAGCCTTGTTTGTGGTGGCAAAGAATTGGAAATTAAGTGAATGTCCTTCAACTGGGGAACGGCTTAGCAAACTGTGGTATATGTATGTCATGGAACACTATTGTTCTATTAGAAACCAGGAGGGATGGGAATTCAGGGAAGCCTGGAAGGATTTGCATGAACTGATGCTGAGTGAGATGAGCAGAACCAGAAAGACACTGTGCACCCTAACAGCAACATGGGGGTGATGATCAACCTTGATGGACTCGCTCATTCCACCAGTGCAACTATCAGGGACAATTTGGGGCTGTCTGCAATGGAGAATACCATCTGTATCCAGAGAAAGAACTGTGGAGTTTGAACAAAGCCCAAAGCCCAAAGACTATTTCAATTTAGGGGAAAAAAGTTATCTTACTATGTAATTTTGCTATCTCTTATACTTTATTATTCTTCCTTAAGGATATGATTTCTCTCTCATCACATTCAACTGAGATCAATGTATAACATGGAACCAACGTAAACACTAACAGAATGCCTTCTGTGGGGGGGTGGGGGGAGGGAAGCAAGAATGGGGGAAAAATTGTAAAACTCAAAATAAATAAAATCTTTCTAAACAGAAAAAAGAATCACAAAAGAAATTATTTTAAAAAATATTGCTACCAAAATATATTTTTTAATACTTCACAGATCTAGGTCAAATAATCCAGTTGACAAAGAGGTGACTTGGTTTATTTTTGTTCACTTTTTTAAGAGAGATCCTTGTTACTGAGAACATTCACCTTTCCTTGGGCAGGTAGGGAATTATGTGTGTGAAAGGTAAAATACCTTACGCAAAGAAGTCACTAGTTAGTTCATTCTGCTCTTTTGTGGGAGGGGGAGTTTGAGAAGCAATGTTACAAGGTTAGTAGGGAGGGGTATATCTTTTTTTTGGGGGGGGTTGCAAGGCAAATGGGGTTAAGTGGCCTGCCCAAGGCCACACAGCTAGGCAATCACTAAGTGTCTGAGACCGGATCTGAACCCAGGCACCCCTGACTTCAGGGTCGGTGCTTTATCCACTGCGCCATCTAGCCACCGGGAGGGGGTATATCTTGAAATGACTGGCTCTAAAATAGAAAATAAAAACTTAGCCTTTCTCATATGTTGGTCCCTTAAAAGATAAAATAATCTGTAAAACTACTTTTTCAAATCTTGATCTCAACAAAATAATGACCATTTCATTTTTAATATTAAAGACATCAAGAGTGTCAGATCTATAAAGTCCAAGGATATTTTTAAATTTTAAAATCAGAGATGATTTAAGAGGGTAAAAAAGGGGAAAAAATCTATCAAACAAAAGTGGGTCAACTTTCCATTAAAAACCAAAAGAAGGCTAACTATAGAAGATCAAGAGAGAGAAACATGAGATGTATTAAAAGATAGAGGTCGGGATGAATGGGGGAATGTCTCTGAATAGGACACACAAGGAAGACTATACCAATGATTCAGGAAGAAACAAAGCAAAAACTCTTGGAGGACCAAATTCAGTAAAGATGACACCTGGGGAATGGTGAAACATCTGGTAGTCATTAACCACTGCACATATGGGGATGACTGCCAGGACAAGAGATGCATGGAGATCTGGAGGGGCAAGGCAGTATTGGGGACCATCAGAAGAAGCCAGCACATTTTCCATTGGGCAGAATCAAGAGGTTCACCTAAAGAATGGAGGCTCCTATTGGGACAGGTAATCCAAAAGTCACAACGTCTGAACCACAGAAGCAGACAGAGCTGAAAGCCAATAGGCCCCATCCCAAAGTCTGAGCAAAGTGGAAGTCCCGATCCAAATGGGAAAGTTGTTTGTGTTCCTAAACCAGAAATATGTGCGCAGAAGACATCGAAGATTTATAGAAGCATCCCGTTTCAACCTGTTTAGGATGAGCCATGAGACCCCAGCTGGCCAGTCATACAACACTGGGAGCTGTGAACTGTCAGCTGATGGATTCTCTAATTAGGGATGCGGATAATATATTGTGCCGGATCATTCCAGAGACCCAAGCCTAGGATTTTCCAAACCGCAGTTCTCTCAGCTCTGAAAAAGCTTTCCCAGGGGGGCAAACAGAAACTTGGGGTCTTGCACAAGAAAGAAAAAGATTTGCCTCAATTTCAGTAAAGCAATTCGGGTATTGTCTTTGGGCATTCTGTGGTGGAGGAGAATTCTGGAGAATCGAAGTCATGTATGATCTGGGTCAACTGAGCTAAACACTGTTTGGGAAATCAAGCTTCACAAGGACATGGCTTTTCTGGACATGATACAAGGATTTGGGTCTCCCCTCACCTAATTTCCCCCCCCCCTTTTTTTTCCACCCTAGAGTCTCAGCTAAAGTTACACCTTCTATAAGAAATCTTTTCCAGTCCTCACTTAATTTCACTCTCTTCCCTTCAAAATGAGCTCCAATCTATTCTTTTTTTTTGAGTTTTATTTATTTAAGGCAATGGGGTTAAGTGACTTGCCCAAGGTCACACAGTTAGGCAATTATCAAGTGTCTGAGGCCACATTTGAACTCAGGTCCTCTTGACTCCAGGGCTGGTGCTCTTATCCATTGTGCCACCTAGCTACCCCTCCTATGTATTCTTTATGTTTATACACCACTGTCTCCCTCATTATACTGTGAAATCTTTGAGATCAGGGATGGTATTTTCAGCTCTTAGCATACTTTCTAGGGTATTTAATAAAGGCTTGTTGACTGACTAAATAGCTATTTGATCACTGAAAACAATTAAATTAAAATTTTAAAAATTAATTTCTAATGGCCATTGACCTGATAAAAGTAAAAAAAAAATAAATATCCGTTCATGGGAGGGGGGATTAAGGAAGCCTTAATTTGTTGGATTGGGGCACATTTCAAGAAATGATATATTCCTTAGCAATTTGGTTGGCTCTATAGGAAGTATCATTGTCTGGCAAATCACCCAATGATAAAAATAAGAGCTCACATTTATGCAGCAATTCAAGTTGGCAAAACACTGTTTATACATTATCACAGCTGAATCTTATAACTGCCCATGGAGTTAAAAGTTCATTTTAGACCCATTTTACAGATGAGGGAGCAGAGGCACAGAGAGATTAAGCAATCTGCTCACGATCACACAGCCAATAAGTAGTAGAATTGGGATTGGAACTCGAATCTCCCTGCTTTATCCCTAAAGCCTCTAGTCTGACAGAATCCCCACTCTAACATGCCCAACAAGTGGTCACAAACCCTTATTTGAAGATCTTGAATTTGGGGAAGCCCACCTTTAGGCTATGAGCTTCTTGAGGGAAGGAACTATCTTTTTGTGTCTTTTTGTCTCCCCAAGACTTAGCAGACTGTCTCGGAAATAGTAAGTGCTTTATAAATATTCACAACCACTCCATCTACTTCAACTGCATAACTCTTCTCCAGGCTCTCCAATAAATTTTTTTGGGGGGATCCACCTCCCCTATCCTGGGAGGTCTTCTTGAGCCATCTCCTTCTACACTATTCTTCTATTATCACTCAAGAATCTCATCAGCTCCCATAGATTCAATTATCATCCCTATTCAAGCTAGACTTCTCTGCTGACCTAGAGATTTGCATTGACACCTAGCTTATGAACTTTATCTCTCTTGCATGTTCCCCCCTTCTCTGGTACTCCTACTATATTGACACAAGTCCTTATCATCTCATGTCTAAACTATTTTAGTAATATGGAGATAAGGCTTCCTACTTCAGGTCTCTTCCCATTCCAATCCATCCTTCATTCAATGATCAAAATGCTCATGGAACATCACCTGGAATGCCCTCCCTGCTCATCTCCACCTCCCAGCTTCCTTCAAGTCCCAGCTAAGATCCCACCTTCTCCAGGAAGGCTTTCATTGAACCTCTTTCATTCTAGTTCCTTCTCTCTGAAGATTATCTCCAATTCATCCTGCCTCTAACTTGCTGTAGGTCATTGCTTGCCTGTTGTTTCCTCCATTAGATTGTAAGCTCCCTGAGGACAGGAGACTGATTTTTTTGTATTTCTTTGTATCCCCCAATGCTTATCACAGTGTCAAGAATGCAGCAGTGTTTAATAAATGTTTACTGACCAACTGACTGAACAAGAATACCATTGGAGTACATTGGTTCTTGCCACTTGGACAAGCTATTTTCTTTTTCAAATGAAGATTTTATATAATGACATTTTCTCAATCTTCTATATCCAAACTAACACTCTACAAATGCAGACTATAGGACAGGAATACAGGTTCTTGGGGAAGGCCAGCCACACTTCCATAAAACAACCTGCCCACTTAGCTCAAGCCATTTTCCAAAATGGCACCACTTTGGTCTAGAACCAGTAAACATTTCATTGAGCCTGGCCCTCCCTTGGAATTGTGGCTGAGTGCAAGAAGGACATGAGAAGGATCCCCTTGTCCTCCTTGAAAAGCAGGCTGCTGCCCCCAGGTGTCCCAGTCAACACTCAATGGGCAATACCCAAATGGCAGTGTCAATCTTTACCTTCTTACCTCAACATAAATGTGCCCATTTTCTGCCACTGCTAAGATGCCCGAGACGGGCACCAGGAAGAGGTCTGTATCGTACAGCTCCATGTTGAAGGTGATGTTCTGGGCCTGGGGTTGATGGGGTATATCTGGAATACCTGTCTGTCTCCGGCTGCAATTAAACTGGAAAAAAAAAACAAACAGGTAAAGAGATCGATCACGGTCTTGTCAAAGGGTGAAATTTTACAAAATCAGACAATGAATGTCAAACATAATTTTTTTGCAACCCCGCTCCTAGGTCACAGAAATATTCTTCCCCACCAACCATCCTCCAAAGTCAGATACCTACCACAACGATTTCAGATCTGCCTATGAAGAAACTATCTCCTTCATCTGTATCTCCTGGAAAGCCATTATTGCCTGATTCTAGATCTTCATAATCAGTGGTCCAGCCACTGCTGTCCCCAGGGGTTGATACCTGCATTATAATCTATAACAAGAGAAATCATGAGGCATGATTAAAAATCATGGCAGAAAGCTCCAATGACCATCATTTCTACATCATGATCTCCCCATATAAGCTAATACTTGGGACAAACTTCTCTAAATTACAAAGTCTTTAAGAGGAGACATTTTAAGGAAGGGTTGACTCTTGGTACAGCTTATTAACTTTCCTTTTTTAAAATTAAAATTTATTTATTTATAATTCCAACCATATGCATTCATTTTTTTGGAGGAAGAATTTGAGTGTTGCACATTTCTCCCTCCTTCCTTTCCCTCTCCTATTGACAATGAGTAATCCGACATCAGTTATTCATGTATAACATAGTTCCAAGACTATTAAGTTTCTTTAATGATTTTTTAAAATAAAAATTCAAAGGTATAAGTTAAAGAGTTCAAGGAAGAGCAGCCTAGGATGAAACTGGGGGTCTTGATCAATCTGGGGTGGGGGTGGGGCGGCATGTGATGCGGAGTGTGAAAAGAGATGAGAAAAGACACCTGAGGACAGGTGCCTGGGAAAGACCTATCCAAGTCAAGATGAGGAAGAAGATGGAGTACTGGATTCTAAGAAGAGCATTCAGATAGGCAGAGGGAGAACCAAGAGAAAGAGCATCCCAGGAGCTAAGGGAAAAGAAAATATTAAAAAGCAGGGTCAGGTGGGGCAGCTAGGTGGCACAGTGGATAGAGCACCGGCCTTGGAGTCAGGAGTACCTGAGTTCAAATCCGGCCTCAGACACTTAATAATTACCTAACTGTGTGGCCTTGGGCAAGTCACTTAACCCCATTGCCTTGCAGAAACTTTTTTTAAAAAAAAGCAGGGTCAGATAATACAGGAAAGGGTGAGGATGCTGAAGACTGAGGAAAGATTTGGCCACTGGGTTTGGAAATTAAGATAAATCACTGGGACCTTAGAGAGAAGTTTGCAGTAAAATAGTATGGAAAGAAGCAAGATTGCACAGGTCCTTTTAGTCCTGAAGTTCAATGACTAATGTGGACAATCTGATTTAGATAGACTCAATAATACTATGGGACAAAATTGCAAAATTTTTAAGGATTAGAAAAATTTACATTCAGCCTGAACATTTTACTTTAGATTTTCTCACATCTACTAAAATCTCTTTATTGTAACATAACATAACATAACATAACATAACATAACATAACATAACATAACATAACATAACATAACAAACATAACATAACACAATATAACAGAATGTAATATAAAATTGTAATACAATGTAATGTTATATTGTGTGATAGAATATATAATACCATTCTTGTAAAAAAATATAGACTGAGCATCCCCCAGACATAGTTACAACTAAAAGGTCCCCTCCCAAAAAATAATCAAGAAAGAGAAAGGAGAAACAAAGTTTATTAAATTTCCTTTCAAGTTCTGGTCTGGTCTCTCTGGGCTAGAGCATTCAGGCTGGGTTACTTATTTCCATGACAGCTTTAGTCCTGTTAGCAGAACATACATACTAGCTCCCGGGTCAGCAAGACCTGGGTTCAAGTCATCTATATGACACCCACTTCCTGGGTGACCCTGCACACATCACTTGTGGCTGAGAAAACAAAGACTTAGGAAAGTTACCCATGAAATTTAATGAGAATCTAAGCAGGGCTTTGAAAGAAATGGTCTTGGGGTAGCTAGGTGGCACAGTGGATAGAGCACCGGCCTTGGAGTCAGGAGTACCTGAGTTCAAATCCGGCCTCAGACACTTAATAATTACCTAGCTGTGTGGCCTTGGGCAAGTCACTTAACCCTATTGCCTTGCAAAAACCTCAAAAAAAAAAGAAAGAAAGAAATGATCTTACTGTTATAAAAATATGTATATACACACATAAGTATGTTTATATAACTTATCATTTATATTTTTATTTATATTTTTATATTAAATTTATAAATTTACTAGAAATATATAATAAACATCACATAAAATATATAATATATTGTAAAATATTTATATTAAATATATATATATATGTATAACTTACCGAGTTATAATAAACCATACTATCCGGGGCCAACAATTGTTGCTGAGTTCCACAGCCTCTCAGGGATGATTCCAAAATGAAATGGCTTCCATTTGTTTTGGCCTTGCAGGTTGGATCAGACAGGGAAAGTTCTGTCCCCATGTAGCCATTAGCCTGGGATAAACATCACCAAAAGAAATGTTGGGTAGCAAATAAATAATGTGACGACACAGAAATAGTTTCACTAAGTCTTCTTTCTATGGAGGGGATGCTGGAAGCTTGCCACTCAACCCCCCTTATCCTGTCTAACAGAGACCCCTCCTCTCAGCCACCCTCTCTCCTGATCTCACCCTTGATCAAAATCTCAAGGGTTGCATTGCTGGCCTGTAGAGTTCAATCATGAAACAGTGACATGCAAAGATCTAGAACCCCTTTCACTGGGAGAAATTGTTAGTGGACAAGGAAGGAAACCAAGGAAAGGAGACTAATTCACTAAGAAAATGATAGATCTCAGTAGAGAAAAAGTGAACAGCAAACAAACATATTTATTAGAATTGGTGATGAGAAGAAAGCTAGGGTCTGTGTTCTAATTCTACCTCTGATAATTACTAGCTGGATTGGAATCGCTGAGCCTCAGTGTTGTCAAATGTCAAATAGATATAATAATGCTATGAGTACCTAATCTACTATCAGGCTTAAATGAGGTGATACAAACAAGAAGCTTTGTCATCTTTAAAGTACATATTAACAATAAAAATATTATAATAAATATATAATATAAATAATTTATACATTATTATATATAAATAATAATAGCTAGAATTTGCTTTACTGTTTGCTATATTATTTCATTTAACCTCATAGTGACCGTGTTTCTCAGATAACACTGGAAGAGGTCAAAGGACTTGCCAAGGGTCATGTAGTAAGTGATCTAACAATACCCCATAGAAATGTTAGGTAATATTATTATTATTATTATTATTATTATTATTATTATTATTATTATTATTATCATTCTTGGTTTCTTCTCTCCTGTATGAAACAGCACCAACCTGAAGAGAATTCTTGTCCACAGCCACAATCATCTTTTCATCATTGCAGTGGACAGAGAAGGCAATGTCCACATGTCCTTGAGCCTCCTGGGGTTCCCTTGGGCTAGGAAATAGCTGGAAGGGGGGATAGAGAGGCTTTTTGGGCAAAGGGAACCCATCCTCTCCCTTCTCCTCGTGTCTCCCTTTCCTGTTGATGGGAGGGAAGGGGAAAGGAAAACTTCCTCCTGGGATGGATGGGTTCTCTGGGGAAGGCAGAGGGCTGCCTCCTAGGAGTATCCGAAGCTCCGGTGGCGTTGAATGCTCTTCCTCATCACTCATCTCTTCTAGAAAAGCAAAAAGGGAACACAGAACAACAATGTCAATATCAATAGTCTGGTGTGATCTGACTGCAAGTTTAGTTGCATCAAGGAGAGCAATTTAGAATCATGCTCAAAGGGCAACAAAAATGTGCACACTCTTTGGTCCAACAATACCACTATTGGGTCTATACCCTGAAGAGATGATGAAAAAGGATAAACACATCTTTTGTACAAAAATATTCATAGCAGCCCTGTTTGTGGTGGCAAAGAATTGGAAATTGAGTGAATGTCCATCAATTGGGGAATGGTTTAACAAACTGTGGTATATGTATGTCATGGAACACTATTGTTCTATTAGAAACCAGGAGGGATGGGAATTCAGGAAAGCTTGGAGGGATTTGCATGAACTGATGCTGAGCGAGGTGAGCAGAACCAGAAGAACACTGTACACCCTAACAGCAACATGGGGGTGATGATCAACCTTGATGGACTCGCTCATTCCACCAGTGCAATAATTAGGGACAATTTTAGGGTATCTGTGATGGAGAATACCATCTGTATACAAAGAAATAATTGTGGAGTTTAAACAAAGACTATTATTACCTTTAATTTTTTTTTAAGAAAAGGTATCATGTAATTTTGCTGTCTCTTATATTTTATTTTTTCCTTAAGGATATGATTTTTCTCTCAACACATTCAATTTTGATCAATGTATAAGCATGGAAACAATGCAAAGACTATCAGACTGCCTTTGGTGGGGGGAAGGAAGCGAGATTGGGTGGAAAATTATAAAATTTTAAAAAACAATAAAAAAGATGGGCTTAAGTGAAATTATTTTTTTAAATTATTTCTAATAATGAGAGAGGGCATATAGGAAAGCAATAGACCAAGAGGCAGAGAATCTGGGTTTATTCCAGGTTCAACCTTTAATTGGTTAGGTAGCCAAATGGGCAAGCCCACCCTGCCTTTTTGGGCTTCATTTTCCTCATTTATAAAATGAGACTGAACATTGAAGATAACCTTGCTAATGATTCTAAGCTCTAAATGGCACAGTTTTGACAAATATTATTATTATTAATAAAAATATTAAAGAATAAATATATTATTGATAACATTAAATAATAACATATTAAATAAATGCTTAATAAATATTTATGGATTAACGGAGTCAGTCTTCTAGTTTCTTTTGAAGTCTATTGGAAGGGATTCTCTGGAGACTTTTTTTTTATGAGAAGCAGCTTGTTCTGCTGCCTAAAGAGTCAGTAAGACTTGGGTTTGAGTCAAACCTATGACTCATATTGTCTGAGGGACCCTGAATAAATCATGATGGATGAGAGGTCACTTAGCTAGTAGTGGCAGATCTGGAATTCAAATGTCTTTTAGAATCCAGTGCTCTTCTCTCATTTTCATACTTAAGGGCATGGAAGGCAAGAACAACACTGAGATTTTCATCATGTTGAGTCATATTAACCAATCTTTTGGGTTTTTATTATTTATTTTCTGCATTTTAAAAAAAGTTTCAAGTTATCTCTCTCTCCCCCAATCTTTCCCCATCTGTTGTGAAGGCAATTATATGAGAGAAATCAAAACATTTCTATATATCAGTCATACTGCAAAAAAAAAAAAAAAAAACAAGAAAAATAAAGAAAGTGAGCCTCTATCAGTTCTCTCTTTGGAGGGAGAGAGCATCTTTCATCATAAGTTCTTTCGAATTGTTTTGGCTCATTCACAGTTGTTCATTGTACAGCACTGCTGATACTGTTACTGTGTTCTCCAGGTCCTGCTCACTTCACTTTGCATCAGTTCAGATAAGACTTCCCATCTTACCGTTATTTTCAAGCCAAAGATGAAATCTATTGGCCACTGGGGCCATCGTGTAGGACGTCACTGGACTGTAGCCATTATCAAAGGCCCACTTGACCAAGTTTTCTTGATCTGAAGGAATATCACTTCTTATGGATTTTGACATGAACATGGATCTCTCACTTTCTTTCCCAAAGCCAATGCTATTTGGAGCCTGAGGATAATAGAGAAATAACCTAGTAAAGATTCCATTAGGTAAATCATGTCAGTGTTTGAAAAGAAAACAATTCAGTTATTGGAGAGAAGGGTTTTTTTTATATTTTTTCCCATTTGAAAAGAAAACTGGAGGAAAGGTTTCTATAACTGCTTTAGGTCAATGAGTAAATCAATGAACCATCATTTATTAAGTTCCTACTTAATTAAGTCCCCCAAGCATTGTGATGAATTGGAGATACAGAAAAAAGTGGAAAAAAAATCTCAGTCCTCAAGGAGCTTACATCTAGTGATGGAGACAACATGCAAGCAACTATATACAAGATATAGACTGGATAAATCAATGATAATTAATAGAGAGAGGTATTCACTTTAAGGCAATTCAAGAAAGACTTGTTATGGAAGTTTTGACTGAAGGAAGCCAAGGAAGCCTAGGCACAGATGAAGGAAAGTTCCAGATATGGCAGGTGGCCAGGTGAGGGGATAGAGCATCAGTTGAGAAGAACTGCAGGAGGTCAATGTCATCACAGGTCACATGTTTATGGGGGAAGTATAGGAACATGGGAAGGATAGCAAGGGGCTGGCTTCCACAGTACTTTACAAATAAAATAGAAGATTTAAAATATTTATATAATATTTATTATATCTAAATATATTTAGCATTTTTATTATATATGATTAAATTGTCATTGTATATATATATATAATTAAAATATTTAAATTAAACAATTATATGTTGTGTTATATTTACTATTTATGTTTATATATAATATATAAATATAATATGTATAAATATAATAAATAAAATATATTATATATATATATATAAATAAAAAAACCAAACATATAATACTAGAAAGCAGCTGTGATCCCATCAGAAGCAGGAGGGAAGAGGACAGTGCACTAGGGAATCAGAAAGAAACAGGTTCAAATTCCACTGCAGACACTGACTAGCTGGATGACCCTGGACAAGTCATTTAACCTGTAAGCAATTCATTTGCCTCATCTATAAAGTGAAAGAGTGAAACTCAATACAAACTTAGTCCTTTCCATCTCAAAATCTTGTGGCAAATGGATAGAGCATTGGGTCTGTAATTCAAATCCAGCCTCAGATAGTATCTAGCTGTGTGACCTTGGGCAAGTCACTTGATCCTGTTTGCCTCAATTCCTCATCTGTCAAATGAGCTGGAGAAGGAAATGGCAAACCATTTCAATATCTCTGCCAAGAAAATCTCAAACGAGGTCACAAAAAGTCGGACACAACTGAAATAACTGAACAACCAAAAGTTTTACAAAACTTTTTTCCATAGGTCTGTGTCTGGAAATTGAGGTCCAGGGATTAAACAGTAAGGTCATCTTGGGCTAAGTCAGCATTAATCCTGCCAATAGAAATTCCAACAATGTATTCCATGATCTGCTCCTATTAAGTGATGAGATTTTTTTTCCTTCAAAGTAATAAAAAGGTCCTTAGGAATTTCCTTTTTTTAAAACAGAATTCACACAATGCTTGGAAGAAGGATCCTGAAGTGCAAGCTAGATCATCCCATGTTTTAATCCATTAGATAATTTCAGGTTCACCTGTAAAATGCAATCTTGCCACACAAGGAAAAACTCTGACATTCTGTTTAGCTAGAGTGCTTTGAATGGAAAAATTAAATGTAGAAATCTTCCAAGTTAAAAAAAGTCAGAAAGGATAATAAATGAAAATTCCAGATTCTCTGATGCAAACTCTGAGCTCTTTGCTTGCAGGGCCAGCAAACCCACTGGTAAGTGGAGAAGATGGCTCAATGCCAACAAGTGGAGATGCGAAGCATGCATCACATTGTCAACAGCTCTAGCAGGAAGGCCACTTGCCTGTCCAGTGGGCAGATACCAATGCTTTCACGCTACCTAAGAAAGTTGCTTTCATTCTCATGCCCATTTTTTCTTCTTTTGCATGCATGGGGCATTCTTGCTGAATTCCCCATTTGTTAGTCTGGAACATGACGAAAACTTAATCTTTTCCCACTGAAAACCACAGTGGTTCACAGGGCCCAGCTCTGCCATGAGGATGTAGGTCTAGGGTGCCACGGATTGCAATCCAATCCAAACCCAAAATTGTTTAGCAAAAGTTAAGCTGGCTACCAGGGCTGCACCCAGAGTCAGGGTGTGCTCCCATCCTCACTTTGACCATAAGATTGACAGCAGAGTGGTCCTGGATCCCTCTGGCAGCCTAATGAAGCCTGTAGACCCCAACTTGGAAACATCATTTATTGTCCACATTTAGAGTCAAAAGAAGTATTTAATTTCCATTAGAGATGCATGAAAAATAGAGATGTCATTGTTTTCCCATAGACTCCTTATAATCTATTCATGTATTCTTTTGGGGATCCATGAACCCCAAAGTAAGATTACTTGATTTATAGCATGAAAACCTTTGAGAATAACCAACCATATGAGGGAAGGGGTTGGTTGGTATTTGTCCTCTGTTATCAAAATAGACCAAAATGACCTTACTATTTTTGGGACAAATGACCGTATGTCCGACTGTGGCTGATCAGACTAATATGAGCTTGGAATGCTCTACCACAGGTCGGGCATAAGTGGTACATGTGAACACCTGGGGTGGGTACTCTAGACTTGTCTGGAAAAGGGAAAGTTAAATGAAAGTAGAAGAAGATCTTGATGTTATACCTTTGGTCTTCCATAGATTTCCAAGCAATTTAGCAGAGATCATGATTCCAACTAATGTTGACTGGCCTCATGTGCCCTATTCCTTTATTGTTCAACAGCTGGAAAAATATCACATTTCCAGAAAACTCTCATCATAACAGCCACTTATCCCCTTTTGACCAATATAGTATGATCTGTTTACACTTTTCCACATAAAGTCTAGATCAGCTGACCTGGGTCTCCCAAGGATAAAAATCCATTGGCATTTTTCTTTTTCTTTCTTTTTTTTTAATATTTATTTATTCTCTTTTTGTATAAATAATTTTTTATACATTAATAAAATATTCTTGTTTAAGAGTAAACAAAAGGCATTTTTCTAAGGTGGCTAGGTTTAAGAAATGGGGAATCTGAGACACACTGACTCAATGAAAGACTTATCCCCTGCTCTGGGCATTGCCAAGAGTCATTCAAAACCAAAGTGGCTCTCGTTGCTGAATTCATAGTTTCAGCTTTTCCCCAACTCCTAAGCTCTTTGGCCTCACCTTGAAATAAATGGAAGGTATGATGGTCATATGTATGTGTATGCATGTGTATGTGATGACTGGATGATATCCTGAACCACAGTGATCAAAGCCAATGGAATTAAAAGATGGAGCACTTCTGCCCCACAAGAGTAAAGGGGCTTTATCAATCATAAAGCTGATTTTAGAATTTTGGAGTTGTCCCCATCATTAGAAAGCAAGCAGGGATTGTTTTTTCCTTTCTTCGTAACTCCAGTGCCTAGCAAAATGCCTGAAAAGTAATAAGCTATTATTAAATTCAAGTTCACTGACTGATAAACTAACAGTAGTGTCATGGGATAGAGGCCATCTAAAACACTCATATATGTCCTTTTATACTATGAAGAAATTCCTTGTTAAAAACAGCAATATTTACTCCTATCCTAGCTTAGCACATACATAGTTTGTGCATTTAATAAACTGCAGTTTACAGTGGACTATCACATGATTTTATGTCAGAAGGGCCTTCAGAAGCCATCAAAAGTAATTAGAACTGAATTATAATTCTCCCTATTCCAAGTGATCATCCAGTCTTGGTTTGAAGATCTCCAGAGAAGGAAGATACCCTAACTCTCATGGTCACTCATTGGGCTTTGGTAGAGCTCTCATTCTTAGTAATATTTTTCAAACCTAAATTTGACTCTCTGCACCTCACACCTAATATCCCTAGTTCTGCCCTTCACCTTGGAGAGGTATGGAGAGTCCTTTAAATATTCAAAGACAGCTAACCTTCCTGTCCCCACTAAAACTTATTTTTTACAGGTTAATTCTCCCCAGTTCCTTCATCCAAATGCTCCTGCAACATAATCCCAAGGCCTTCACCATCCAGTCACCTTCCTCCCAAAGTTCTCCAGCTCATCAATGACCTTATCAATAGATACAGGGTGTCCAAAAATCTTAGTGTGGCATTAAGCTCTGAAAAACATTAGCTTAGTTTTAAGTTATAAAAAATCCAAGTATAGCTTCAAGTTATGAAAAATTTTAGCAGTTTTAAGCTGTGAAAAATCTTAACATAGCTTTAAGTTATAAGCATAGCTTTATCTGAAAAATCTTAGCTTAGCTTTAAGTGATGAAAAATTTCAGTGCAGCTTTTAAATTATCAAAAAAAAAACCTATTAGCTAGTTTTAAGTCATCAAAAAATCTTAGGGTCGCTCTATCAGAACTCTTAGTGAAGCTTTAAGTTATCAGAGTTTAAAGCTGTCCTAGGATTTTTAGGACTGCCTGTACCTGAAAAAGGAGAGACTATGATAGCCCCCATATTTGTCCTGACTTGTGCCACAGTTCCTTATTTCTTTCACCCATTCATTCTACCTCTGCATAAGCAGACCCTGACATGGCTGAGACTAACCGTGTGACCAATGGAGTTTATAACACCTCGCTCTGACGGTGTTTAGGGAACCACTCTTTGTGCATTTGAAAGAGTTGTACAGTTTAAAAATACTAGTCATTCCTATTAGACAGATCCATGGGGACATAGAGTTCAGGGATGCTATACTTATTTTGTTTTATTTTGGGTAGGGGGCTACACCCACCTGTAACTAGCTTGCAGTCTTAAAGAATTACTCACTGGCCCCTAAATCTAAAAACTAAGCCCTGTTCTTTTGGGTCTCAAATCCTCCTTCCCTGCCCACCCCCACTGCCCCAAGCCCTCCTGAAAACAAACCCCCTCTTTCTGGCATGGGCCATCCAATCTTCACTCTGCATAAGCATGTGTCTCCCACTGGTGGGATCATAATTTACACGAGAAGCGTGGAGTTAGCAAAACCAAAAGCATGGAACCGATTGGGTAAGTAAAAAAAGCTCATGAAACATTACCTAATTGTTTAGTAATGTTGACATGCATTGTCCAAAATTGGACTTGGCCAAGAGTTTTGAGCCAAAGAGAGGAATAAACAGAGCCT
Source organism: Macrotis lagotis (assembly GCF_037893015.1). Classification (NCBI taxonomy): domain Eukaryota; kingdom Metazoa; phylum Chordata; class Mammalia; order Peramelemorphia; family Peramelidae; genus Macrotis; species Macrotis lagotis. Next base: position 36,256,066 of record NC_133659.1, on the reverse strand, counting down.
GCTTCAGGACAAGCAATCTCATTTCTCATCTTTCGTACTGGAAGGAGCAAGGGGCATTCAAATCTCCTCTCCTTGGTGCCAACAGATTGGGTCCCCAGGCCTCCAAGCTCAGAGATTTGGGTGGGTGGGGGGGAAGCATCGAGTTAAGAGTCATGGCAGAGGGAGCATTCATACAAGAACTCCAGCAGGGAATTAAAAAGGACCATATGTTTTTGTCTTTCAAAGTATGATCCCTTTCCTGTTTTTGTTATTCTTAAATTAAAAACATTCCATTGGGGTGCCATGCTGCCAGGCAAAGACGCCCCTAGGTCATCAGAGGGAGCGAGGCCAAAGCAGGGCAAGGCAAACCAAACACTGGGCTTTGGAAAATCATTTAGTCTTTCTTTGTGCTGAACACCAAATGACTAGATCCCAATTACCCACATAATGGCCTGTTAGGATCGTGTCAGTGTTCTGAAACCACAGGAAGCAAAAATGAGCCCTTTGGGATTAAGTGTGTCCTCGTGGTAGTGGTTGTGGCAGCTGCTCCTGTGGGGAGCCCTTCCATGTATCACTGGCCCTCCCAGATGCCAAAGATGCCCTTCTCCCCATATCCTGAGAAGTGGTTACGATTGGAAATTCTTTCACCCAGGATAGAGGGGGAGGAAATGTCCTAAGTCTGGTGGTTCCACTGATTGTGGTTTTGCCAGCAGAAAATAGCATCTTGCTCCTCTTACAGGAAGAACATTAGGTCCACAGATTAAGTTGACCATCAAGTCCAACTCATCCATTTTACAAATGAGGAAACTGAGGTCCACAGACTTGTGACTTGACCAGGGTTCTCACTTCTAGCCTGTATCTGAAGCAGAATTCAAACTTAGGTCTTCTTAACTCCAAGCTCAACATTCTACCAACGTGCCATCTTGTCTCTCAAAACTATGCATGTCATTCAAGAAAACACTAAAAAATTCAATTCTAATGCAATAAAAACTAGACAAGAGGGGATTGCTTATTTTACTATGGGATTCTTTATAAAAAAATAAATAATTTACCTCCAGAATTCTTTCAAATGCCAAGTTCCCTCAATAGTTTAAAATAGTATTTGACTTCAAATATTGAAAATTATAGCTTCTCAAAGAAACATCTCTAGCATAAAATGAGACATGTCTATCCTTCCCACTAATTAGCCAACTTTATTTCCTTAATGATATATGCAATATCACTTCAACTAATGGGAACCTCCAATTAACTGAACTTTTTCTCAACACAAGAAGTAAGTGGTGACAAGATAAATAACTATCTGAAGATAAATGAATGAATGAGTGAGTGAGTGAATGAATAAGCATTTATTAAGGCTCACTATGTGCCAGCACCAAGATAAGTACTGGGGATATAAAGAACAGAAAGTGAGAGTCTCTCTTCTCAAGGAGTTCACATTTAATGCAAGGAAACCACATAAATAAATGATCAGTGGCCGAGGAAAGGAGTTTAATTCTGAGGATTCCCAGGGATGCTGAGTTGATCCATTGAGCACTCAACTGAAATGTCCTTTCCAAAAACAATAGTGTCATTCGATCGATTAGTGAGCCTATGATCAAAAGTAGAAAGCAGGTACCAAGATAGTCTATAGAGAAGGCTAGAGAGGATTGAATCATAGTCTGGTCTTGTCCATGGCCACTTAATCTGAAAGGGAAGGCATTACCAGCTGTGTGGAAGAGTTAAGGTCTCCTGGAGAAAGTGAGATTTAGGCAAAGTTGTAAAGTAAAAAGCAGTGGTGAGAAGGAAGGCCTTACAGGCCTGGGGAAGAACCATGATAATAAAGGCATGGAGTTGGAAGATGGGGAGTTCTGTGCTAAGAACCACAAGTAGGCTACAAGCTACATCTTAAAGAATTCAGAAAGGAAAAAGGTATAAGAAGGCTGGAACCTTTCCAGGTCCTGGGAGAAAGTAAGGCTTTCAATGTTACATAGGAGATTTTATATTTGATCCCAGAGGTAGTAAATAATAAGCCAGTGATGCTGGAGTTGGAGTGAGGGAAATTTGAATTTGAATCCTACCTGAGAAATACAAGCACTTCACTTTAGGCAAGTATTTTTAGCTCTCTCAGTCTCAGTATTCTTTCCTTTTCAGCTCTGAAACAATGACCCTAAAGTATAATTGAGTCAATGAACAATCCTGACTTGAAACTGGCCAGAGGGTGGCTGAGAGTCTATTATTTTGTGAGTGGTCCTCCAGCCCTTGCATGAAGGCCTCCATGGAAGGAGAGCCCATCACATCTTGAGATAGTTTATTCTACTTTCAGAGAGTATTCATCATCAGAAAGTCTTTATTGACATCAAGTTAAAACTTTATAACTTCTACCCATTACTTGAGACCAAGTCTCCTCCTTAAACCTCCTACGTATCCTCTACACTAGGCTACACATCCCCAACTCATTCTACTGTTAAAGAAAAAAAATTCAACAACCTCAGAGTTTTCACCTCATAATACACTGTTGGACAACTGACAACCAGCATCCCGGCTTCCCATCGCTAATATAGAAATTCTCTCCTCAACTTACAATCGCTTTGAGGCTTCCCTTGACATCATAGGATTTGATCACCCAATTGACGGCCTTCTTGCATTTTAAGATCAGGACAAGTTGCTTGACCACCTCAGGTTCCTTTCGAAATGGTCTAATGTCAATTACGATGTCCACCTGGAAAGCACTGTGTGTGGAAAATGAAGACAAAGACCAAATTAAGACCCCATCGCCAGAAATCTGCAGCCATACACCTCCTTCCAATCCTCTGAATTTCCAATGTCTGGCCAGCTGATTAAAACACTGGAGCAGATCCCAGGCAAAGCTGCATGTACAAAACAGATTGTTATTATTTTACACACACACACACACACACACACACACACACACACACACGTGATTTTTACATAACAATAGAAACACATGCCTGCTGATAACTAGCCATTTTTCCCTCTTTTTTAAAAGTGAGGTTATTTAATGCCACTATATTTGAAAAAGATGGGAGCAAACCATGAAAGTTTGCTGTTTAATGGGGAACTACTATTTTTCCCCCAAACTAGTCATCTTGTTTACAAGGATGACCGAAGTCAGAATAGGGCAAGGGATTTATGGCAAGCAAGGGAATTTCATCAACACAATAAAACGAGCAAAGAGGACATGGAGAGACTTGTCTTCTCTTGTGCAATTTTCACTTAGAACATCTGCAAAGGCTACAGAACTCTCCCTGCACCAACTTTCCAAAGCTTCTGCATATATAGTTACTAAAATAAAGAAAACAGATGTTCAATCCAAGTGATTGCTGGGAAAGTGATGAACACAACCCAGACTTCTAAGAATGTAGAGAGAAAAGAAAAGAAGGACTTTTTAACATTTGTAAAAATACATTATTTAAGTGGAAAATTGTTATGGTCATCTAGTGTTTTTCACTTGTAAATCTTGAAAAGCTTTACGAAGCACATAATAAATCTGAATTTAGTTTCATGTCCAGAGGTATTTGCCTTATTTCTTTTTTTGCTATTCCTATTTAATTTGACATTCAGTATTTCATATTCTCATATACTGATCCTTCATATTATCATACACCTCCACCTGTCCTTAATTTCCTCAAAAATCAAGTGGGGGTGGCAGTTAAGTGGCACAGTGGATAGAGCACTGGTCTTGGAGTCAGGAGGACCTGACTTCAAAAGTGGCCTAGCTGTTACCTAGTTGTGTGACCTTGGGCAAGTCACTTAACCCCATTGCCTTGCCAAAAAAAAATCCAAAATGATAATGCTGATTTTAATAATACAAAAAAAAAAAGATAGAACCAATATGGTGGAGTAGAGGCAAGACAAGAAAAACAGGTTGGTCACCATCTTCAAGAGGTCTTCAAGACTTCTCTCAGTTGTCAGTGTTTAAACAAATGTGCACGCACACATACACACACACACACACCCCTCTACTTTCATATTTTATGTTTTGAATTTAATTTTGTATATTTTTTCCTCTAGTAGTAGAATGTAAGCTCCTTGAAGGTAGTCCAAGTAAAGGAACAAATAATAAATAAATGAATAAATAAGTGAATGAATAAATAAATGGATGAATAAATAAATAAATGATTTTATATGTGTAGTTTTATATATATATATGTACATATATATGTTAAGACAAGGTGATAATGAAGAGGGGCATATGGGAGAGTATGGTGTGCTCTCAAATTATTTAATAAGCATTTATTAAGCACTTACTATAAGTAAGGAACCCCTCCATCATTCAGAGACATGAAGACAAAAAAAATAGCTTCTCCCCCAAGGATTTTATATAGTCTCCTCAAGCAAAGGTTTTTAAGGGTATTTCATGTGTGTGTGTGTGTGTGTGAGAGAGAGAGAGAGAGAGAGAGAGAGAGAGAGAGAGAGAGAGAGAGAGAGAGAGAGAGAGAGAGATATGGATTTCCCCCTGGGGAGTGTGATTAAACCTACAAAACCTTCCTCCAACTCAGATTTTTAACATATGGAATTTTTTCTACTAGCTGGTAAGATTCTACTGCAGTCAGCTTGAATGTGTAATTCTAGATCACCATGGTATTAAGAAGTTTCATTGATGAACTGTCTATCTCTAGTTTCAGGAATCTTTTTTTTAAGGTTTTTGCAAGGCATTGGGGTTAAGTGTCTTGCTCAAGGACACACAGCTATGTAATTATCAAGTGTCTGAAGCCGGATTTGAACTCAGGTACTCCTGACTCCAGGACCAGTGCTCTATCCACTGTGCCACCTAGCTGCCCCCAACTCAGATTTTTAAATGCATAAAATAAAACAGGATTACAGAGGAACAAACTCTGTTAAACTATAGTTATCAAAATTCTTTAATTAAAAAAATTTAAAAAACCCAAATTCATGGATACTACATTTAGAACCAACCATCTAAGCTATCCCAGATGGACACAAGATGTTCATTGCTAAGTCAATACAAAGTAATTCGGCTGAAGGAGAAAGTTGGGGTTAGGAAAGTGGAGAAAGGTCTCATGGAAGAAATGGGACCCAATCTTAGCCTTTACGGAATTTGGATTTTAAAGAGGAATTCTAGTGATAAAAATGAGCAGACCAGGCAAAAAGGGAAATACAAACTATATTTGATGGGGAGTCCATCAAACTCATTTGAAAATTTTAAAAAAGAAAAAGGAACAGATCAATTTGCTTACCTGTAGGGATTCGAGTTGGGTGTGATTAATTCTATGATATGTATCTCCTGACCATGAGGTGGGCTAGACATTATACAGCCCTCTGCCATCTTTGGTTGAAGATATCCCGCAAGATAATTGAGGGACAGAAAATTCTTCTCAATGTTGCAAGTGGGAGGAAAAACTTGATCTGAAAGAGAAGTGAAGAAAAGTCAGGCAAGAATCACTCTGTTGCAACCAAAACCTGTAGGCAAGGTCCTCAAAGTTGGGTCACTGATTTTCTTGTTTTGTTTTCCAGTTCTCCCCCCCCCCCCCCAATACTCAACCAGCATTTATTTCAACATTCATGCTTGTAAAATTTTCTTCTCTCTCTCTTCCCTCCTCCTCTCATAACAGCAAGCAATATGATATAGGCTATCCATGCCAATCATGCTTCATTTATGTCCACATTAGTCATGTAGGGAAAGCAGAATAAGAATAAAAGGGACAAATCATGAGAAAGAAAACAACAAATTTTAAAAATTGAAAAGAGTATGATTTGGTCTACATTCGGACTCCATCATTCTTTATTTGGTCATAGATGATATTTTCCATCACAAGTCTTTTAGAACTGTCTTTGATCACTGAAAGGAGCCGAGTCCATTAAAGTTGATCATCACACAACAGTCTCTAGTTCAGCTTGCTTCACTCAGCATCCATTCATGGAAGTCTTTCCATGGTTTTCTGAAATCTGCATGTCCATCATTTTTACAGAAGAGTAATATTCCATTACATTCATATACTGCATCTAGTTCAGTCATTCCCCTTTGTTTTGCTTTATTTTGTTGACCATGGAAAAATAAAATAGACGGAAGATATTTCTAGGAGGTGAAAAGATTCTAGGATAGTAGTGAGTGAAAGATTAAAATAACTGACCACAGAAGCAAATGGAGGAAAAGTAGAGGTAGCTAGGAGGCACAGTGACTGGTGTCAGGCCTGGAGTTGGGAAAACTCAACTTTGAGAGTTCAAATCTGCCTCAGACACTAATTAGCTGTGTGACTCTGGGCAAGTCATGTTATTCTGTCTCAGTTTCTCTATCTTTAAAATGAAGGAGAAAGAAATGTCAATCCACTCTAGTATCTTTACCAAGAAAACTCCAAGTAGAGGCAGCTAGGTGGTGTAGTGGATAGAGCACCAGTACTAGAGTCTGGAGGACCTGAGTTCAAATCTAACCTCATATATGAATAATTACTTAGCTTGGGCAAGTCACTTAATCCCAATGCTTTGCCAAAAAAACAAAAAAAAACCTCCAAGTAGAGTCAGATTTGACAATATCAAAGGAAAAGAAGAACTTATTCAGCCATTGATTGAAATGACTTTGGAAAGGACATTGGACTGAGGGTGAGAGGCACAGCTTTGCAAGGGAGTCGGTCAGAAACATTTATTAAATGCCTACTGTGTGCTAGGAGCTACCTTTATGATTTGAGGCAAATTGATCTTCTCTGAGTCTTAATTTCCTCATCCATAAAATGAGGTCATTTCCAGCTCTAAAATGATGGTTCCAAAATTAATGACTCAATGAAGCCCTGCTCTGAAGAGCCCTAACATCAAGAAAGGTCAGGGCATAAGGTTTTCATGTTCTCTTTCACAAAGCCTGGATCTAGACTAGTGGGACTGCCCAAACCCTCCTTCCAGAAAAAAAAAAACAATAAAAAAATACATAGTTACGGTGTTTGAAAATTTCATTGAAAAGGCTGAAGATGTGGACGTGGCAAAGGATAGGATTTCCACTCAGTCGATTAAATGTTTAAACAGAAATTGAAAGCAGCTGTTAGAAGAAAGAAGGCAGCTAGGGAGAAGGGCATCTAGGATGTTCTAGATACTGCAAGTTTTGGTCAGAAGGGGCAACTCATTGGAGTCCTGGGATTTTAATTCAGGATACCACAGACTCTCTCACCCTGAAAGCCAGAGCTTGAGGGAAGCCAGAACCCAGGGAAGCAGACCTCGGTGGAGCTGCAAAGCCCCCAGCCTTGAGTATTAAAAAGGAAAGGATCATCCCAAGTTTAAGAAGATTCTTTCATTCTCCAGTTATTCTATTTCTAGGTAATAAAGTGAGCAGAGAACACAGCCCCATGGTAACTCAAGGCCCCGGTGACATACAGGCATGACTGGGCCAGTCCAGGAGGCCCTCCTTTCAAACTCATTAAAAAAAAAAAACGGCCCTTGGGGCTCCTTACTCAGAATTCTCCCATAAGAAGACTCCCTCCTTGCAACGGACATGGAGTTGAGACAGCTCAGAGGGTTTGAGAGAGCCCCACCCCATCACCGTCAGAGCCCCAAAGAACATCTGCTCTAAGCACCGCCAGATGAGCTGGGGTCCTGCCAATGCCTCCCCGGGGATCCCAGAATGGCAGATCACATTAAGATGGTGCCTGCTGAAATAAAATTAACATGTGCAAAGAGCCTCACACACATGAGCATTTACATGATTTAGGTGCAGCCCCGCTTAGATGTGAGGGGCAAATGGGGTGCAGTAAAAAAAGACCCAGGTCTGAAGTCAGAGGACCTGAGTTCAAATCCAGGGCCTGCTACTGAAGGGAAGACATTAGGAACATCCCTCTAGGACTCAGTTACTTCATTTGTAAAATGGCTCTGAGGACCCTTCCATTTCTAATGATACCTGTTCACTGTTCATCTGGAGATCCTAAAGATTATTAAATTTGGTAAAGAGAAGGAGAAATCTATGGTAATGACCAATAAGAAATGATATTCCTTCAACTCAAAAAAGTGTAGTTAATGGAAGTTTTGATAATTAGTGCTGTGCAACATCCTTCACCACCTTTAGCTTGGAGACAATGGTAAGTATGATGACCTTAAACGTTCAGAAAGTATCCTTTTCTCTTATGTCTTCCACGTCATAGGGTGGGAAGAGCTGAGATGGGAGTCTAAATTCCAGGCCTGCTAGAACTAGCTCTGGGACCTTGGGCAGATCAAGTCACAGCTCTCGGACATGGTTTCTTCATCTGTAAAATGAGGGGGTTGGCTGGGAGGTCTCTAAGGTTTCAGTCAACTCGAACAATCTATGAAAAAATCCAACTTTGGATCACCCCGTGCCTTCTGGGACCGCCCTATAAGGGGCTGGGTAGAAGGAACTCGGGTGGTGTGACTAGGGGATGAGGAGTGGAGAGGAAGGGAAATTAGCTCAGAGGAGAAAAGACTGGGGATGGTATTTGAAGGGCTGTCAGAGGGTGGAAGGAATCTGAATTCCACAGAGACCCCACAGAGCTCCATCCACTGGGCTACCTTGTCACCTATTAGATAAGGAGAATTCTTTGGATAACACCTAGACCTACTGATCCTCATCTTTGGTATTCTCATTTAGTAGGATGTAAGATCCTTGGGAGGATCAAAAGGGATGTATTACCAAGACGCCAACTGATGCTACAGGTCAGGAAACAGTACCTAACAACAAAGGCTGTTCTAAAGGGGAGTGTGCTGGAGGGGAAAGTGGGGAATGCTGCCTCCCTGGAGGTTTTCAAGTTAAGGCTGAGGAATCATTTTTGCTATATATATTTTTATTTTGGAAGCAATCGGGATTAAGTGATTTGCCCAGGGTCCCACAGCTAATAGGTATCTAAGATTGGATTTGAACTCAGGTCTTCCTGATTCCTGATTGGTGCTCCATCCAGTACACCACCTACCTGCCCTTGTTAGAAGTACATTCCTCTCCCCCCAACCCACAACACAAACTCTATAGCTATAAAATCATTTTACAACACTGAAAACTGTGACATCTGGACACTCCAGAGAAAGCTATTCAATAAACAGTTTTATAAGGGATTCTATTTCAGGCATGAATTAGGCAGAAACAGCTAGATGGTACAGTGGATTGAATGATGGATGTAGAGTCAAGAAAATGTAAATTTGAACCCTACCTCAAAAAGTGACCAGCTGAGGGGCAGCTAGGTGGGACAGTGAATAGAGCACTGGCCCTGGAGTCAGGAGGACCTGAGTTCAAATCCTGTCTCTGAAACTTAATAATTGTCTAACTCTGTGGACTTGGGCAAGTCACTTAACCCCAATGCCTTAAATAAATACATAAATAAATTTTTAAAAGTGACTAGCTGAGACCGTTGTTTGCCTCAGTTTACTCTTCTGTCAAAGAGGATCATAATAACAATGATCTCCCACTGTTATGCACACCCCAAAGCACTATGTAAATGCTAGCCATTATTATATTATTTAACTTATAGCTATTTACCTCAATGTTATTATCTGCAAAAAATGGAGATAATAATAGCATTTCTCTCTCTCTCTCCCAGGGTTGTCCTGAGGATCAAATGAGACCATATTTGTAAAGTCTTGCAAACCCCAAATTGGTCTGTATGTAAAATTATGTTAGCCATTATTTTATGCTGGGGCAGTTTGGTGGCACAATGGATAGAGATTGGAATCACGAGACTCATCTTCTGAGTTCAAATTGAGCCTCAGATAAGTACTGGCTATATGACCCTGAGCAAGTCACATCACCCTGTTTGCCTCAGTTTCCTCATCTGTAAAATAAGCTGGAGAAGGAAATGGCAAAACACTCCAGAATCCTGGCCAAGAAAACTCCAAATGGGGTCACAGAGAGATGGACATGACTGAAAATGACTGAACATCAATATTATTATATGTTGTAACAATATAAGCCTCTTGAGGGCAAGAAGTATTTAATTTAGGGATATGCCACTCCAGTGCCTAGCAAACAGAAGGTTTTTAATAAATGGTTGTTGATTAAAATGAATACATTGTTAAAGCATTAAAATTATGGGCATATCAATAAAATTTTGTTACCTCCAAAATTATTCAATCTCCTAAAATCTCTTATTCCTAAATTTTTCTTCTTTGCTAGAAGCACAATCTCCCTTCTGACCACCCCCTCCCCACAAACTCTACAGCTATAAAATATTTACAATATTCAAACCTGAGTGAGATCTCAGAGGAATTCATTCAATAGTCATTTTCCCAGACACTGTGATATCCATTGAGATCCAGAGAAGCTATGATAAATCTGCTACTTTACAGATCTTTTATTGACTGCCTAGTAGATCTTGGTTTGGCTCTTTTTTAAAAATTATTATTTAATGGTGCTTTTTATGACTGTGCCCTCTCTGCATCTGCTCAAATTCTTCCTATCTCTCCTTTCAGCTAAAGGCTTCCTGCCAGCTCCTTCCTCCTGGCTGGATGGCCCAATGCAAAGCACCATAAAAGGACCTGGGGTAACTTTCTTGATTTATGGGTACATTTTGTTGTGTAAATATAACATTCTAAGAAGGATTTGCTCCTTTTATTTGGGGGTTCATCGGTGGCTTTCTTCTTACCAGTATAAATTACTTTAGTACTCTTACCTTTTTTCTTTTTAAATAAGGGAATTAGAGGTCTTATGTAAGCTGGGTAAGAATCAACATAAAGGAGGTTACCTGGATCAGCTTACACTTACAAGCAGGTAGGTATAAGTCCAAAAGAGGCAGCCCACACCCAGGCAGCTGCTCAGGAGCCCCAAGGTATCTGAAACGGTCTCTGTGGTTCTCTGGAATATCCGATGGGAGTGTTTTCTCTTGCCTGCCAACTAGGGGACCTTTCAATACTCCCCAAATCTATTGTGGAAGCTCCTTATCTCTTGACCCCTTCTCCATCTGCTCATTTTTACCTCTCAGTTGGACACGGAAAATGGCATCCTAGTCCACCACATTCATTGAACCCATTCTAAAATCTCTGTTGGAGTCAAAAGACTGGCACCATTATCCTGATGGATCATTCAGTCAACAAGCAATTATCATGTGCCTTCTCTGGACCAGGCACTGTGCCTAGAGATATGATCTCAAAGAATGAAAATATCCCTCCTCCCAAGGATCTGACATCCCACTAAGTAAGAATACCAAGATAAGGATCAGTAGGTCTGCGTATTATCCAAAGAATTCTCCTTATCTGATGGGAGACTAGGTGGCCCAGTGGATGGAACTCTGTGGGGTCTCTGTGGAATTCAAATCCAATCTCTGACACTTAATAGCTGTGTGACCCTGCTTGCCTCAGTTTACTCATTTGTAAAATGAGCTGGGGAAGGAAATGGTAAACTACTTCAATGTCTTTGCCAAAAAAAAAAATCCTAAATGGGGTCATGAGGAGTTGGAAACGACTGAACAATAACTATCCAAATCATATTCTCTAGGCAAAGAGTTTATCCCCCCAAGGGCAATCAAGGTACTTCTATTTGTAATGTGCTTTGCAAACATAAATAGAGAAAACTTTTTTGTAGCTTCCTTGACATGGCACAGATGCCAATGGAAGCCATAAGTTGTCCCTTTCAACCTATAATGATCCTACTCTTTATTTGTTTGATCATCGTGTTCTTGAATAAATTAATAATAATGGTGATGATAATGATGATTGTTGCTGCTGCTAATATGTAGTAATATATAAATTACTTCAGTGTTGGCAAAGTACTTTACAAATAAGATTTCACTTTAGCTTCCCAACAATTCTGGGGATCAGAAGTATTTTCTCCATTTTATAAACTAGAAAACTAAGGCAGAGAGAGAGTAAATGACTTGCTCAGGGTCTCCCAGCTACGTAGTATCTGAGGCAAAATCTTCTGAGCCCATGTCCAACACTATCTGCCTCTCTGCATCACTTGTACAATTTCTGGATAGTGATTTACTTAACGAGATAACCTAGGCCCTGAAAAAATAACTTCGGTTCCCCAACAGTAGAAGCCACATTTTAACTGTAATCTTTCCCTAATTAATAATAATAGCTACCACTTATGCAGAGTTTTAAGTTTTACAATTTCTATTAACTCATTATTATCCACATGTTACAGATAGGGAAAGTGATACAGTGGGAGGTTAATGACTTGCCCAGGGGCACTCAGCTAGGGAATATCTAAAGTCAAATTCAAACTCAGGTGACTCCAAGTCCTCAGCTCTATCCACCAAGCCAACAAGTCTCCTCCCTAGGGGGTTTCAAGGATTACTTATTAAAACATTCCACAGGGATTCTTATGATCCTCAGCTTTCCCCACTGCAGAGAGACTAACATGTCACATAACTAGTAAGAACAAGATGTGGGTCTCCTAGGTCTCCTAGAGTCTAAGCCTTGAATTCTATCTTTTATATCACACTTCATTTCAAACATGGAGATTAAATATTATTACTATGACTACATACGTGGTTTAGGAATTGAGACAGTCAAATATCAGTTCTCTATTAGGGCTCCCTAATGGAAATGATAAGTTTCCTTTAGATACTTGGCTTCCCAACACTCCACATTTATCACCTATAATTTGTTACCTGAAATCAATACCTAGATAAGTGCCAAGCATTTCCTTTGGCACTGCCCATATCTCCTTACCAGGAAGAGCTATCAGGTCCCTAGGTTTCCAGGAAAATCAGGAAAGTTATTCATCACTGGGGCCATATCAGTCCCGAAATACCGACTCTTGTGCCTGCGTCCTGATGGCTGGCTGTCCTTTAGAGTTTAGAGTGGGAAACTAAGCCTCCATGGGCCTGAACTATGCAAGCTTTCTGCTCCAGATGGGTGGGGAGGGCTAGTCATCGAGCAGACAACTTAGGCTGTGTTCAGACCACAGCTGGAGCCATGTTATAAGAAAGAGAAAGCTAGCCCCAAGTGACCAGAGGAAAGCCACCAGCATGGCGAAGGGCCTGGGGCTCATGACACATGAGGATCAGTTAGAGAAAATAATTATTATTTATATGGAGATAGATATGTACACATATGTGTGCAGATATATTACATAACATTAAATATAAAATGGTATATAATATATAACATCTACACAGATGTATGGAGACATATAAATATATAAACTATATATCACATAGAGTACATTTATCTAAACATGTATGTGTATATATATTATATATATATATATATATATATATATACACTTTTATGTGTATGTATAGAGGGAATGAGAGAGAGACAAAGAGAGACACAGAGAGAGATAGAGTAAAAGAGAGAGACAGAGAGAACAAGTGAGAGAGAGAGAACGAGAACGCGCGTACGAGAGAAAGAGCACTTAAAAGTTTACAAATCACTTTACAAATATTATCATATTTGGTCTTCATAACAATCCTACTATTAAGATTCCCATTTGATAAATTAGGAAACTGAGGCAGAGAGCAGTTAATATGTAAGGGGTCCTACAGTCAATATGTAAGGGCAGAATTGAACTCAGGCCTTACTGACCCTCGGTTCAACCCACTAGCCACTGAGCCAACTAGCTGCCTTACTGTCTGGGGAATTTATTCATCAGAGGAAAAGAAAATGGAGGGGACATAGTCATCTTCAGGTGCTTGAAGATTACATATAGAAAAAGAATTAGACTTGTTTGGATTGGCCCCATAGCACAGCAGTAGGAATGATGAGGGAGGAAGATTTCAGAATCATGTATGAAAATCCTCCCTAACAACTTCCCTTATCTAAAAGCAGAAAGAGTCTGCAGGTAAAGACTAAGTGACCACTAGTTGGACCTTGCTGGCAATCTTGTGAAGTCAACCTTCTCTGAGTACTGAGGTTGGTTGCCTACCTTCATACTTGGAGGACATGACCACCTTCAGTTAGTGATGAGCAAAAAGAAAGATATAGCCCTTCCTGCCCTGCATGGACCTGTGCCATCTGAAGTCCAACCTTGGAGTTCATCAAACCCTGATGGAGAGGGAATGATCACACAGGTACAGCTTGGACTAACTTGACTTTAGAATTCTGCACTGGGCCATTAATCTCTTGTGAAGAGGATCCTGATTTTGCATCAATGATTCCAATAAGGTTTATCAACACCAATGACCTAAGTTTTTTATTTAGTTTTTTTGTCTATTGAATTAAATTCATCTTTAATTTTTTTTAATTTATAGAATAAAACAAGCCATTTTCTTTAAAAAAGATAATTGGACACAAAAGCTGCAAATCTCCTATGCAAAACTTGTTATTCCTTTCAAATATCCCACAAAATTAGTATATAAATTTATTTCTTTTTTGTCTTCCTTCCCCCCACCCTAGAGACGGCTACCATTAGACATATACACACATAAATGCACATATACATACATATATGTAAAAATTATTCTATACATACTTCTATCTATCAGTTCTAAGAAGATGCTTCAATACTGTTGGTATTACTGCTGAAGTTCTAGGATCACTGTTGCTGAAAGGAGAATGGGCTGATGGGGTGCTGTGAGCACATGTGTGAGTATTTATTTTTTTGAATGACCCTTCTTGTGGCTGGCACTAAAAGTGACAGTTGCTGCCAAATAGAAAAGAAAACACAAAGGGGAATCCCTGGGTAGAACCTGGCAGGTTGGGGCAAAACCAGCCATGTGCTGGCATGTATTTTAGCACAAGGGCTGGCAAGAGGCTGCAGGTCATTAAATAATATTATGTTAGAGATGGACAGGACCGGGATCAAATTTGAACCTTATATTTTACAGATTGGGAAACTGAGGCTTAGAAAGGTCATAGAACAGAGGACATAGCACTGAAATGGAATCATCCATCCAGTCCAACTTTACAAATAAAGAAACTAAAATGACTTGTCCAATATCACCAAGAAAAAAAGCAGTATATTAAAGTGAACTGAGAGCTGAGTTTTAATTCTGTCTCCAATACTGTCAATGGTATCCCCTTTAGGCAAATTATTTGCTGCCTCTGAGACTCAGTTTCTCCATCTGTAAAACAGGGAAGAAAATAGCCCTGCTAAAGTCAAGTTCACAGCTATTATGAGGCTATTTTGAGGTGTGAATGAGATAATATAGAAAGGACTCTGTCCACGTGAAAACAGCATATAAATGATAGCTGGTATTCTTAGAAGCGTGCACTCTGGCTAATACTCTTTACACTAAAGCCAAACCCTCTGGAAAATTACTGATTGAAGGTCACAGAGACAATTGAGTAGCCAGGCTGGGCAAGGCCCCTTTGGTCTCCTGCCTCCCAATCCTTCTATGCTTCAGATTTAGGACATACCACCACCTGCTCCAATGGTTTAAAGGACAAAAGAGTAGAGACAGGCCGAACTATAAATCATAAGGTCCTAAGAGCAGGAACCTTAAAAGTCAATGAGTCCAATCCCCTCATTTTACAGATGAGGAAATCGAGGTAGAGAAAGTTGAAAGACTTGTTCAGGGTCACACAGCTCAAATAGAGACACCACGGTGGGGACTCAGTGGCCACATCTGTTGTGGTCACTCTGGCTAGTAGGTGGCCTCATATCGTGGTCCCCAACACAGGTGACCCTTTGTAACATGTAAGCAGCATGTTGCTTCAAGAGTTGAGGATGATTTTACCTTCCTAGAACTACTAAGGCACTAACAGAACAAAAGAGAACAGAAAGGTAAATAAAGGAATGCCCACAAGACTAAGAAAGTCAACCAGAAGTGAACTGCTCCATCCCTGTTCCTTTTCCTGGACTCACCCATGGTCTTGGCCACTTAATTATTTAATTTTAAACAACTCAATTTCCAGAAACTTGTTTCACTCAGTCTTTTTGTGGACTCTATTTAAAGTTATTTGGAGTGGTTTGGGGGAAAGCTTGCAGGAGCTCTTGCTTTCACTCCACCATCTTGGTACCATCCCTATAATTATTAATTTCTGACTTTTATTCTGTGATGAAGAAAAGGTAATGGGGTAGACCTGTGATTTCACTGGTATTAGGAATCTTCACCTGGAAAACTCCCTCTACCTATGCTGAAGGGCATCTACTGGGGCACTGATGGGTTATGTGATTTACCCAATTTTGTACTTCCATTGTATATGGAATACTGGGGTCAGAAAGCTTTGAGTTTGAATCCTGCCTCAGATAGTTACTAGCTGTGGGACTCTGGGCTAGTAACTTAACCAGCCCTGGTCTCAGTTTCTTTACTAGTAAAATTGGATTAATAATAGCTCCTATTCCAGGGGATTGTTATAGGGGTCAATTCTAATAAACAATAAATTCAAATCTCATCTCAGGAACTTTCTAATGGTGTAAACTTAGGTAAGTCACCTGTTTACTTCAGTTTCCCCAACTGTAAAAAGAGTATGGTAATAATACCTGCTCCCCAGGGTTGTTGAAAGGATTAAATAAGATAATATTTGTAAAGTACTTAGTGTACGGCTAGGAGGAACCATATAAATGCCAATTATCATCATCATCATCATTTAAAGTGTTTTGAAAACTTAAAATCTAGAGATCAAAGAAGCAAGGCTGAAATACCTCCCATGTGTTCCCATTTCTCTATCAGGAAGAACACACATCAAGTTCTTAATTTCCAACTTAAGAAGGCAAAGGATGAGCAGATGATAGTACAAACCCTGGAGAGGAATAAGGCTGAGATGACTCCTCCACACCCTTTATCATTTTCCTGTTTCCAGGTAACTTCCATGACCCATGTGTATCCTGGATCAGACGATCCAGGCCTAAAATCCCACATCTCACTAAATTCAATTCCACCATTATTAGCTTTTATTTTTAGGGTGGTCTATATTTCACCAAGGTTCCTTGATCTCTGTTTCATTTTCATGTAGCTTAAGCCCCCACCCCCACCCCCACCAAAAAGAAAGAAAGAAAAAAGACTGCAGTCTGGTGCTGTGTGAACAATGCTGGCACCCATCTGGGTCCCCAGCATGGATCCTGGGCCAGCTAGAGGCACCTGTGATGGTTTACTTCTTACATGGTCCCCTGGCTTATAAGGCACCATCTGTCAAATCTTTTTATTATTTCCAAGGAGCTATTCTCAGCCCTAATTATACCCTATACTCACTTGACCAAAATATGATGAAAGGGGTTATTAGAACAATAGACTTTCATAATTAAGTCATGGGTTATTTCTATCCCTCTGCAAAGCCAGGAGATTGAAACAGGCAACTTCTTATCAAGACAAAACACCAGTTCTTTCTCCAGGAATGAACTGTCTGTAAAACAAACACAGTCAATATTAAAAAAAAAAAAAGGCTTGCAGGTTTTTCTACAGTTGATCGCTGCCAATAAAAAAGGTTTTTCTGCAGTTATAACTGAAATCTTACTAGTACATACAAAAACAAGCCACCTTTGATTCCAAATATAATGGCATTATAGTGATCAGTACTGATTAGTACTGATCAGGTCACTGTTCCTACTTTCCTTTTCATCCAAATCTATACTAGTAATGTTATACCAGGGCAAGTGTCAAAAAAAATACCATCAGCTCAAATTGTCTGGGGTGGTGGTGTAATATGACTACCGGAGAGGCTGTGGTAGATGTGAAAGTACAGGTGAGCAGGGCAAGGTTCAGCTAGAAAGAGTTCACCTGGGGCAATCTGGTATCTTTCACTAATTAATTAATCATTCTTAATAACCAGTTGCAGAGTTCAGTTGTTTCTAAGGTACTGAAGCATCCCCTTTAAATTTTAGGGCCCTGGGTTAAAGCTCTGATAGCCCCACCCTAGTTATGGCTCTGTCCCACCTCCTCTCTTCCCCCATCCTCTATAATCTTGTTCTATCATTCATTCCCTTTTTTCTTACCATTGCCTAAAAGTTAAGGGCTTGAATTATAGGGCTGTAGGAAGCATCAGGAAAGAAAAGATAAAACACAAGTAGAAGCAAGTAAACAATATGCATGAAGACTAAAGGACCTTCAGAGCTCCCATCAATGTGGTAGTCAGTAACACCTTCAGAAGAAAGACCATGAAGTAGGCTTCCCACCTCTGGGCAAAGAAGTCATAGCTTTATAATTTAGAGCAGGAAAAGAACTTTAATTATCTCATTTTAAGATGAAAAAAACTGCGATCCAAATAAGGCAAGTGAGCTGCCTAATGGTACACAGTCAGTAAGTGTCCGAGACAGAATCTGAACCCAGTTCTTCATGACTCCAAGCCACCACGCCAGGCTTTTAAGCCAAGCTCAATGTGCTGACTGATTTTCTTCACTATACTTATTTGTTAAAAAAAAGACTTCTCTTGGGGTAGGGTAACAGAGATGAAAAAAGGAATAAAAGAACACCAAAAGCATATTTGAAAAATATTTTAAATAGTTGAAAGATGCTAAATATTAATTAAAATTTAGTGACAATAAAGATATAATTATTCCTTTATCCAAGTTCAAAGACTTTTGAAATTGATCCATAGACCTTGTGGACCCCAGGGTAAAAACTAGTATCCTCACATGGTTCTGATTATCCTATATATTAATTTGACCAAAATATGATAATGAGGAGTTAAATTCTAGCTGTGAGACCCTGAGCAAATATATGTGTGTGTGTGTGTGTGTGTGTGTGTGTGTGTGTGTGTGTATACATAAATATATACACACATATTTATATTCAGAAAGGGGGCACAAATAAGGGAGCTTTGTTACCATCTTGTTGAATTTACTATATATTTTGGTAAAGAATTGGAAACTGAAGGGAAGTCTATCAATTGAGGAATGGCTGAACAAGCTTGGTTGAACAAGCTGTGGTATATGAAATATTTGCCAGCCCATTTTTTTCCACACCTAAAACAAAACAAAGGTGAATGGCCAAAGTTATGGTATATGAACATATGGAAAAATATTATTCTCTAAGAAATGATGAGAATGTGGATTTCAGAAAAACCTGGGAAGACTTATATGAACTGATAGTGCTGAATGAAGTGAACAGAATCAGAACATTATACACAGTAATGGCAACCTGGTACAATGAGCAGCTATGGTAGACTTTGCTCTTCTCAACAATACAATGTTCTAAGACAATTCCAAAAGACTCATGTTGGAAAATGTTATCAACATCTAGACAAAGAACTGATGGAATCTGAATGCAAATCAAAGCATACCAATTTTACTTTTCTTAGTGGGGGTATATGGGGAAGGTTGTGTTTTTTTCCCTTTTGTTCTGTTACATTTTTCACAACATGAATAATGTAGAAATATGTTTTACATGATTGTACATGCATAATCTAGATCAGATTATTTGTCATCTTGGGGAGGAGAAGGAAATGAAAGGGAGGAAACAAATTTGAAACTCAAAATTGTTCAAAATATGGATGTTGAAAATTATCTTTAGAATTGGAAAAAATAAAATACTATTAAATTTTTAAAAGTAAATTTACCATACACTTTAAAAACCAAATGTTATATCAGGAGTTCACAATTTCACATCCTATCTTTTTTGTTCTTCTTTGAAAATGAACATTTGTGTTAAGCTCATAATTTTAAAAGGACAGAAATTGAACAAAGAAAAGGATAGTATAACAAATATTGCAGAGAAAGGATCAATAGATTTGGTAACTGTATAAATGTTGCAATCAAGAAGGAAGAATCAAAGTGGACACTTTCAAGTCTAAGTAATAGTAAAGTCACCAATAACTAACAGGGGAGTTAGGAAAAGGAGCTAAGGTTTGTGGGACGAGATGCCACCATTGGTTTTTGGCCCTGTTGAGTTTGGGATTTGACAGAAAAAGTAGAAACATCAAGAGGTAGCTCAGTTGCCTCCCTCCTATGTCAAATCCTTTCTGACTCCCAATTGTGAGTGTTCTTTTAATTCCTTCCATTGTCTTGTGGATACATATTGAATCACCCAACAGAATGGAACTTCCTTGAAGGCAGAGGCTGTTTTTTGTTTTAGTATTTATAACACTGGCACTCTAGCACAATATTTATACAAAGGAGATGCCCAAAAAACTGAAGTGGTGGAAATGGGGGGCTAGAACTAGGGATCCAAATCAAAGTGGGAGATATATTTGGGAAAGTCACTCACAGAGAAGTAATCATGAAAATTATGGGAGATAATGGAGAGGAAAGAAGTGGTCTAATAAGAGAATGTGAGGGAATGTCAACATAGCAAAGAGTGAGGATGAGGGGACAGGAAGATGAAGATAAGCTAGCAAAAGAAAACAGTGGATTTCCAAGAAAGTAGAAGAATAAGAAGTAATGGTGCTCAAAAGCTAAGGGAGAAAGCAAGGTGAAAGAAGGGGGGGGGTGGCCAAAAGTGTAAAAAATAGCAGACGTAAAGGAGAATATAGATGGAGAAAAGATCAACAGAGCTGACAAATTATAAGGTTAACAATGTAACCTTAATGAAGGAAAAAGAGGATACTTTTAGAGTTGGAAAAACTTGCAGTGGCCATCCATCAAACCCCACTTACTTATAATATAAAGAAAGCAGTTCTAGTAGACTTAAGGCAAAGGGTGCCAGACTATAAGATAATGGAGACTGAGTGTACAATAAGAAAGAGATTGCTGGTCTTTTTAGAAGACTGGTGATAGAAGAGGAAGTCACTAGTTCTTAATTTCAGGGAGTCTGCAAATCTGGATGGGGGAAAATATCACATCTTTAGTTATAATCAAGTTCCAACTGAAATTGAGCATCTTTCAATTATTTAAAAGCATTATTCTGAGAATGCTTCACCAAACTACTGAAGGGGACTGTGAAGAAGAAACCCTCTGGTTTACTCTTAGGAAAGATTTTTTGCTTGTTTGTTTTGTTTTAGGAGAAGGAAAACATGAGATATTTTTAATTAAAGTGTAAGAAGCTAGTGGAAACTAGAAAAGAGAAAGAGATGGAGACAGAAATTAGGGGAAGAAGATCTTACTGTAATCTACAGGACAAAATAAAGATTTCTTAGTTTGGGCATTTAAGGTTCTCTGGAATTTAATGAACTGAGTCACCCAATGGATGGGTGACTGGGGAAGTTCATTTTCCTAAGATTTCCTAACATGTTCTGATGTTATCCCTAACGATTCCTAATACAACCCCAAGGGAAGGGAAAGAGGCCAAGAGAGGGAAATCAAATTCCTTGATATTGTCTATGTCATCAAACCACATCGTTCATCTTGTACAAACTGGAGCCAAGGAACCAAGAAAGGGGGACCTAGAGCAAAGCCAAGAGGAGAGGCTCAGACTACAACAAAGATAATTCTCCTATCTAGCATCTCTGCCCTACAAATGTGCTTCCTCCTCCCTGTGGCAACCTGCACAATGAATGAACACAAGTCCAAGGTATTTTTTTTTTCCCTCATCCACTCCCAGAATAAGATTTCTCCAGTTCATAGAATTTTGGAGAGTTTTCCCCTCAATGACCAAAATTTGAGAAACAAACAAAAGATTGAAATGCAGTTGGGGGGGGGGGTGGCTAGGTGGCACAGTGGATAGAGCACTGGCCCTGGAATCAGGAGTACTTGGGTTCAAATCCGGCCTCAGACATTTAATAATTACTTAGCTGTGTGGCCTTGGGAAAGCCACTTAACCCCATTGCCTTGCAAAAACCTTAAAAACAAAAAGAAAAAAGAAATGTAGTGAGGAAGAGTGGACAGAGGGACTGGCCTTCAAGGAAGTACTCATGAAGAATTCTGACAGGGAGAGCCAGGCTAATTGTGTGACCCTGGACAAGTCATATAATTGACTGGTGATCCAGACAACTGCTTGAGACCACAACAGACCTGAAGACACTAATGAAACCAGAAGTCTGGATATAAAATACACATACACACACACACACACACACACACACACACACACACACACACACACACACAGAGGAACCACTGTACCCAAAGCATTTGGTGAAAAGTTAGAAATGGAGAGGTTAGGAGGCTCACAAAAGATCAGATGCAGAATTTGAGAATTGGAAGGAAATTAAGGAACCATCACAACCAATACATATATGAAAAGAACTCTTGGTCTAACATAAGTCATAAGGGGTTGCCCAATTTCTCCAAGGATGGGCAACCCATCACCTCCAGAGGCTGCCCGTCTCATGGCAACTCAAGTTGTTATTAAATGGGGGTTTTCTGTCCTAACACCAAGGCTAAATTGGCCACTTTACAACTGCTATACATTGCTTCATTGCCCTCTGGGACCCAAAAGGGCAAAACTAATCTCTCCTCCAAATGGAAGCCCTCTGCATCCTCAAAGAACTTAAATTCTAATCAGTTGTGGAGGAGAATATATAAAAGGGGTTCACAGGATCACACAGCTCACAATTTGAATTCAGATCACCTTGTCTCCAGAATTTGCATGTTAATCCCTGATTCACCAAATTAAACCTTCTACACATATGAAATTTTGCCAATAAGGCAATGGGATTCTATGAGATGGCAGTTAATAAGAATAATGAAAGATGTTTGTGTAGCATTTTAAAGTTTGCAAAGCCCTCCAACATATATGGATTCCAGGCTCTGAGAAATTCTGATCCTGGTCTCAACAAAGAAAAGGCAAATTGGCCACCATCTTTAACTGATGGACTCTCATCGGACAAGTCAACTTACCTTCACCCACTTTGATGTAAACATTTCTTGATATCTTGAGTTCAGTGAAAGAGGTGACTGCTCCATATTCCTTCTGGGCCCAATGCAACAAATGAACATTTCCATGGGGAAAATTTTTTTCCTCTGTTTTTGCTGACAGGGAGAAGTTTCCTTCTGGAAACTGGACCGCAGAACCTTCTGACACCTAGAAGGAACAGACTTCAATTAATCAATAAAAATTGATTACTTATTACTTATATTATTTACTTTTTACAATCACCATGTTGGACAGTGGAGAGTCAAAGACAGTTAAAGATTCAATCCCTGGCCCCTTACAGAGCCAACATTCTAAGGTATAATGGACAATGTGGTTCAGTGAAAAGACCCCTGGCCTGTGATGTCAGAGAATCTGAGTTCAAATCCCCCCCCGACATATACTAGCCATGGGATCTTGGCTTCAGTTTCTTCATCTCTAAAAATGAAGGGATTGAATTAGAAAAAAAGTTTTTGAGGTCCCTTCCTTTAAGGTCCAGATCTCTACTCCTAGAAAATGGCACCTGAGCCAAGTCTTGAATGAAAAAAGAGAAACTAAGAGGCAGAGATGAGGAAGGAGAGCACTCCAGAGACTGGAAGGGAAGGCAGGCCAGATAAAAGAATAAAGGAGACTATAGCTGGAATGTTGAATGCTTGAGATGAAGGAAGGGAAGAAAAGCATGAGAAGGGGGGAAGGAAGAGTTGAAGGAAAAGAAATGGGAGGAAGAGGAAAGGAGATATTACAGTTTTTTAAATGTGGCCTGTCAATTTAACAGCTGTGTAGATAACGGACTAAAAAGAGAACATGTCGGTGCCACAGCCCCAGGGCTCTGGCCCTATGACTGGCAGGAGTTATCTAGACAAAAATCTCTCTAAAACAGAGAAAGGAAATTTAGTGTGAGAATGGAAAGATTCCCAAAGAACATCTGGTTCCCTCTTTTGGGTTCACAAAACAACTTTCTAACATTAAATTTCATGTCTTCAGTGGTCTAGGAGGTCATGCCCTATGAAGACCATCAGGATTGGGGCACTCATAAGTAAGGCTCCCAATTCACATTAATAAATTGGAATTCTGTTTTATGACATAGTCTCTTTGGAGTTTATTCAGTCCTAAGAGATTAATTACTTTGGGCAAATAGACAAAAGTGAGTTTCTAACCCTGAACATCTAAGAGATAGTGCAGAATCCCTTGGAGGATCCACTCAAGAGCAGGTATGCTGAGGCAGCCCCCTGGCTGACCCTGTTCTCTCCTTCATATTAGCCACAGGAACAAGAATCAAGCCACTGATGGACGTTTACAGTCAATACTCTCTCTTTAAGCCATACAAGTTTAACATTTATTGAGCAGGTCATAAAAAAAGACAATTATTTCAACTATCTCTTGGCCCCAGATAATGGCAGAACCACAAAATATTCAGGATGTCACACTCCCTTTTACAGAACACTTTGTCTGTAGAAACCAAAGTAGTTTTAAAATCCATCATTATCCCTTAGAGACAGCAAATAGTAACACAGGGGGGAATAACACTTGAATTAGAAATCAGAAGACCTGGTTTTAAATCCTGGATCTACCATCTGTCTACAAGGTCTTCTGAGTTTGAGTAAGTCAATCAAGAAGCATTTACTCAGTACTAATTATACATTAGTTATTTTTGCAAACGATTAGTAATAGGGAAAAGAAGGTTTGAAAAAATGAAAAAAAACCCCTATCTTTGTCCTTAAAGATCCAACAATTTAAAGACAATGATAGATAATATTGTATAGAAAAATTGGTATAGATTTCAATTTTCCAAGACAGTTTCCACATTTGTAAAATGGGGATAATAAAAAGTTGTATCTAATTTTTGAGATTTTTTTGAAAGGTCAAATAAGGTAATGTGTATATATGGGTGCCTTTGTATCTCCGGCACCTAGCAAAATGACTGGCAAATAGGAGGTGCCTAATAAATGCTTGCTGATTGACTATTCTCTATTAACTGTGTCCCAGAGCCTTTTCACACCCTATGCCAAAGAACACCCACCTCTTACAAAGTGCTAATGGGGAAAATCATCTAAGTCCAGGGTATGTCCACCCCTCCCCCAGATTCTCTTGGACACAATTTTTCCAGACATGGCCCTGAGCAGGTCAAAACCCAAAAGCTGATTTCCCAGTCCCAGAGACACAGAGCACTAGAGAAAAATACATATATGCCAGTTTAAATACAGTCATACATGTGCACATATTCACCTACCCCCCCATACTCCATGGTCAAACTATAAACACTTTTTAAAAACTGGAAATCAAGTCGTAATTTGTACACCTTCCTTAAGGGGAAGAAAATAAAAGAGAAACAGACAGATCCATAAATTCAACTGCCCTGCAGCAAAAGAAAACAAATTCCAAACATGTTTTTTGACAGAGGAAGGGCCAGCCAATAAGAACTAGCTAACACGATCCCAGCAAAAAAAGTAGAAATTTTTTACAAAGGTAAAACTTATTATAATGCCCCAGGGTTCAGTTCCAAAAGGCTTTCTTCCTCTATCTCTGGGAAAAACCCAAGGGCTCCATTCTCTTGTGGGAGGTCTTCTCAAACACAAAGATAAGGAGCAGAGGCAAAAGTTCCAAAGACTTCTACCCCAATAGTGACAACAGACTGATGACCAAAGTTTACTTTGAAAGACCCCCAAATTCCCACAGATAAGGAAGTCAAGAGGCTATTAAAGGGATCCGAATAAAGCTTTCTGGGTGATTTATGGATACTCTGCTGACCTCATAAATGAAATTTAAGAGTCCCACATTTAGACTGAATATATTCTGACAAATGTTTATGAATTTGGTATGTACATCTTTTATACACAAAGAATTGGGTTATCATTATTCTCAATTCATTTATTCATTCAGCAATCATTTACTGAATTATCTACTACTATTTACTAAGTTATACTAGTTAATTTTGTTAATTTTTTGTTAATAATATATTTTACATAATAATATATAAGTGCTAACTGAATATTTTGTTAATAATATAATAATTATACATAATAATTTGTATAAGTGCTAACTATGAATATTTTGTTTTGTGGTTTTTTTTTTTTAGTTTTTGTAAGGTTGTGGGATTAAGTGACTTGCCCAAGGTCACACAGATAGGTAATTATTAAGTGTCTAAGGTTGGATTTGAACTCAGGTCCTCCTGACTCCAGGGCCTGTACTCTATCCGCTCTACCACCTAGCTGCCCCTGAATATTTTGTTAATATAATAATCAAGCATAATATTATGTAAGTGCTAACTGCAAGTATTTTGTTAATAACATTATAATCATACATATTATATAAGCACTAAATGCAAATATTTTGTTAATATAATAATCATTCATGATAATATATGTGCTAACTGTGAATATTTTGCTAATAATATAATAATACACTATAATATTATATCAGTGCTAAGTGCAAAAGCAGAGCTCCTCAAGGAGATCCTGGATGATGAGCCTGGACTGCTGGGCTGGTAGCCAGACAGCGAGAGACTTTAAATGGTTGCGGGAGGCCTATCTGGTCCAAAAGGTAAACAGGGGCCCATCTATGTTCTTTAGCTGTGAAATGCTTCAGGAGGATCGTGTTGGCAGCTGAATAGATGACAGATTAGAGATGGGGAGAGGCTGAAGGTAAGGAGATCAATCAACCAGAAGGCGGCTGTAGCTGTCCAGGTAAGAAGTGAGGATGGACTGAAGCCTGGAGAATGAAGGGATAGGACTGAAGGAGGAGGGAGGATCAACAAGAACCTCTCTCATTCACAGAGTATTGGGCACTGTGCCCCTGGGAACTGATGGGGGCGACCACCTCCGCATCTCCAGCCCCCAGCCCCTACCACTCAATTCCACTGTCCCAAGGCTCATAGTAGAGAAACTTGCTGCGGGTGAAAATACCACTAATTATGTCTCTGTCGGCGAGACACCAACTCTTTTCCCTACTCCAAAAAAAAAAAAGAGGTTCTTCACAATGGCAGTCTGAAAGGTCAGCAAGAGGGAAGAGGGGTGTGTGCTTCGGGGTCCACATTTTCACTACTAACCATAAATTGACTAATAATTTATTTTACAACACTCACCAGCCATCACATCAACCCAACCCAGTGGGAGCTAATCCTTGGCTTTCTGAAGGCTACTGATAGACAGAAAACCAATAAAAGCTCTTTAGGTCAGGCTCCACCTTGAGCAACCCTGCTGCTCACCTACTCTGCAACAAGAACCTGGGCTTCTGCTTCACCATCACTTGGTCTTCCATGATATTTTAATAACAGGACCTCTAGCCTTTACTAACCCTCAAAAGGCAGAAACTCAACTGATCTTCTCTCCACTGGAAGACACTTGCTCTGAGAAGTCATTTTTAGCATACCTAGAAAAACACAAGGACCCAGGAATCCTTTAGTCTGCTGCCAAAATCACACTCTGTATATAGAGTAGCATCTGCTTAACCTCTGGATGATCTGTGTCGTGTGTTCTCGTTCATGAGTAAACCATAAAACACTTTTGTTTTATATTACATATATATATATATATATATACTGAGAGTAAATGTGGACAATGTTATAAATCTCATTAGAGCAAGTATGAAGACAAGGATGGAGAAAGGAATAAACAGAGATAAATATGAAGCAACTAAAGCAATGCACCCCCAGTTTATTGAAAAGCTGGGATGGGATACCCAATCTTTGAGGGATTTGGGGAAAAACTAAAAGGCAGCCCTTCATGATAGAACCAAGGACTGGGGGTCTATGGAATTCTGGACCAATCACTTCCTTCTTTCTTGGTGGCTCTGCCAATGCTCCAAGATTCTCAGTTAAAGAGGAGTTGCCATGACTTTTATGGAAATGTTTTGCATGACTACACATTCATAACCTATATCAAATTGCCTGCTTTCTCAATGAGACTGGGTGGGCTTGGGGGAAGGGAGAGAATTTGAAACTCAAAGTTTTTAAGACGAATGTAAAAAAATGTTTTTAAATGTAACCAGGGGAATATAAAATGTTAATTAAATAAATTTTTTAAAAGTCAAAAAAATAGTGTAGTTGCTGATCTGCATCAGTGGTGGCAGCTGCCACACTGGGAGCTCCCACATCAAAATCATGAGAAATGGAAAAGAAACAAAGTCCAACTCACTCCACCATAAGGTATAAGCTATGTGAATCTTTATTTTTTAATTTATTTAAGGTAATGGGGTTAAGTGACTTGCCCAAAGTCACACAGCTGGGCAATTATTAAGTGTCTAAGGCCTGATTTAAACTCATCTCCTCCTGTCTCCAGGGCTGGTGCTCTATCCACTGCCCCACCTAGCTGCCCCCAAGGCATATGAATCTTAATACCATCCTTGGGTTAAAAGGCAATAAAGAGATTAGAATGCCCAGAATTCAGCTATCTGGAAATCAAGTAACTGGCTTTCTTCAGATTTGCTCTACAGGAGACAAAGGGAATTTTCCAAGGCCATTTTTCTACAGATTAATGGAAAATTTCTGTTTGGTTGATTTATATTCTCTTCTCCTTTAGATTATTGCTCCTTGCTTCAATTCAAATCCATTCATTATGCTTTTAGAAGTACCTACTATGTGATGGAGCAGAGAAGCTAGGTGGTCCAGTAGAGGGGGTACTGGCTTTAGAATCAAGATGACTTCTCCTCTTCATGGGTTCAAATCCAGCCTCAGATACTGAAATGACCCAACATGTAGCTGGCATTGTTTCGGGTAATGAAATACAATTAGTCAATCAAATGGATCTTATGCAATTGGTACCAAAATATTAATAACAACCCACTTTCTAGAAGCAACAAAGTTAATGTCCATAAGATTATGGCATATAAATGTAGAGTAAAACTATTCAGTAAAATAAAGGAAAACAGGAGGAATTCAGAGAAACTTAGAAAGAGTTCTATGAACTGAGGAGAAGGAAATAAGGAAAACTAGATCATAATTGTGATAGGTTGCTGTTAAGTTGTGTCAGACTCTTCATGACCCCATTTGGGTTTTCTTGGCAAAGTCATTGGAGTGGTTTGCCATTTCCTTCACCAGCTCATTTTACAAATGAGGAAACTGAGGCAACCAGGATTAAGTCACTTGCTCAGGGTCACACAGTTTGTAAGTATCTGAAATTGGATTTCAACTCAAGTCTTCCTGATTCCACAGCCTGGTGTTCTATCCACTGTGCCACTGTGATTTCAACTAAAAGGAAGTCAAATTCTGAATAAGGGAGAAGATTCTATTTTGGCCAGTTCTATTAGAAAGTTTGTCCTTATTTATTCTTTCAATTAATCAATCAACAAGCATTTTATTAAATATCTACTATATGCTGGGTCATATGCTAAGAAATAAAGAAAAAAATGAAATAGACCTGTACCTCTTTGGGAGAAAAATATATAAAACATTTGTTTATTTGTTCATTCATCTATCCATTCATACATTTAATCATCATCTTTACTGACTTTACCGACCTAAAATCCGTTCCCTTGATAACTTTGGGCCATTAATCCTTTATCTACTCTCTGGCAACAACAGAACAAATTTTCTACAAAACCACCCTTCAAATATTTGAAGATACCACAAGCCCCCTCTAGGATACCTCCTGTCCAGATTAAACAGTCTTATTCCCTCAACTGTTTCTCACGTTACATGGTTCCCAGACCTGCACCATCTTGGTATTTCTCCTTTGGACATCCTCCAACTTGTAGTCACAACAAAACAGAGAAAAGAAGACAGTGGGGATTATCACCTTACTTTTCTCTAAACTCTAAGACCTCTGGATACTGCCCATGATTTCTCTCACATTTAATCATGTGAATCAATCAATCAACAAGCATTTATTAAACATTAATTATGAATAGTAGGGTCAGCAAAAGTGACTTGGGTCAGCCAGGTCCAGTCCTCTATCTACTGGTCACTTGACTGCCCCTAGGATGTAGATTTTGCCCCAGAATCTCACAAGTTTGTGCTAACCCTGAATTTCTCTTTGACACTCATTAGCTTTATGACCCTGGACAAGTCATTTCACCCTATTTGCCTCAGTTCCCTCATCTGTAAAATAAGCTAGAGAAGGAAATGGAAAATCACTAAACTTCCAAATGGAGTCACAAAACTCAGAGACACCTGAAAAACAACTGAACAACTCCCCTCATTAGATTGTAAGCCCCTTAAGGGCAGGGACTGTCACAGCTTCGCAGATAATGGACCTTTATAATAAATATTTACTGGATTTGAATTGGAATAAAGGCTTTGCTCAATGATGTCCTTTTTGTCCTGATGCTCTATGCATAATCTTTGCAGGGACTGACACAAATTGGGGTGACACTAGATCGTCTCCTGGGATCAAAGTGGCAAAATGATCTTGTTTTCCCACTCATAGAGGATTCAGCTTTAAAACTGAATCCCCTCAACTTTAATCAGTTAAGAGGATGGAATCTCTAACTCATAACCACATGAACTAGAACCATCAAATAATGACTTCTAAATTGGAATGGACCTTACAGGTCATCCTGTGGAAAGAGCACTGTCTCTGGGATCAGAGGACCAGGGTTCGAATCCTTAGTTCCCACCTTCCAACCTGTGTGATCTTGTAAATGTTTTCATCAGGAAAAAAGGTTATTTCTCTACAGTTTCCTCAAGCTCCATGATCTTATTATCTTTGATTCTAAGAAGCCATTTATTTAATATGTAAGATCACATGTTGGAAGGAAGAAGGGAGAAACAAAGAGGTGGGAAGGATCTTTAATCTTACTTAATAAATGAAAATGAATTCTATTTCTGAAGACTTGCATGGCCCACAATTTCTTATTCCAATGACTAAAATCCCTCTTTCCCTCCACTAAGAAATGATCTTTTAGTCAGATTTTAAAACTCAACAATACTTCTTTTCTTTTAATATTTAATGAATGCCTTTTGTTATTATATCAGCTTCATTTCTAAAAATATACCCCTTCTCCCCTTACCCATTAACCATATTTAGTTGATATAGGACATGTGATATTGCCCATCCATAGTCTCTTATTTCTTTCTACAAAAATAGAAAGAAACATATTTTCTGCAAAAGTAGAAAGGAACATATTTTCAACTTATCTCGAGGACCAAGCTTGCTCATTGTAAGTACAACGTGTTTGGCTTCTCAATACAAATACTCATCAAATATCTCCACCTAAAAACATCCATGACTAAACATATTTCAAGACTCGCTGTCTTCCTTTCCTCCAAAATCCATGGAGTTTTCTTCCTCCCTAATTAAAACTTCATACTCTGACATTCTGTGATATGACTAATGTCTTCCAGGGGGAATAACACTAACTCAAAAAGTTCAAATATCCCTCATTCTTACCAAGAGATTATACTGAAGAGAAGAGAGTTCCATGGCTAACCAATCCAGCCACTAGTTCTGGGGATGCCTCATGAGTGCCCCCCTCTACTCTATGCTTCCTGTCATTTTAACTATGTACAAAGTGGGTCTTTAAAATAGTGGTTATGCTACTACTAAATATTTTTTTAAGAGCAGAACATTACTCTATCTGCCAGGATAGGGAGTTTTATTACAAGAACTTGAGGCTCAGCAAGGAGAGCCAAGTTTGATATTTTTCATGGATCAGATCCAGCTAACTCTTCCAAAAGAGAATGAAAAAAAACCCCACCACCAAAGAGGCAACCAGTACTTTTGTTTCCACACCTGCCTTCAAACATTAACCCTCAACTCCTGGGACAGATTCTTTTAAACTAATCTCTGAATAAGTTTAAACTGGATCTCTGAAAGCCTTGAACATTGCAATTATTTGGTTGATGGGTGTGGTTGCTACTTTCCACAAGCGGGGAGGAAACATTTCTTAGGATTATCAAAACCTATTTTTGGACCAACAATCTCTATTCTCCCATTATCTTGGTTCAATCCCTCATCATTTCTTTCCTTCCTAAACTGCTAACCCAGATTCCAGTTTCTCCCTTCTCTTCCCCAAAGCTGCCAAGATAATCTTCCTAATTGTCTGATTACGTCACTCTCCTCCTCAAAAACCTTCAGAGGCTCCCTAGTACCTCAGAGATTAAAGATAGCCCTCTATAACTTGGTTCCTGTCTACCTTTTCAGGTTTATTTCAGTTCAGTTCCCTTCACTTGGGTGGTGGGTGGTTGGTAGTTTGCTTATTTGGTTGGTTGGTTCTAGAATTTCATTATTAAAAAAGACCAAAATGACATCAATTAGAGGCAAGTTATAGTGCCTGACTACAGCTCATCAGACCAATATGAGCTTGGAATGCTCTATCACAGGTCAGGCACAAATAGTCCATGTGAGCACCTAGGAGGGTTTTCTAACTTGCACATCTCATTTTCCTCTCAACTTCTTCCTCTCTGTCTTGCTCTTAGAGCACAGCATCCTTTCTGATAGGGCATGCTGTGCTGGGTGTTCCTGTGCCAGGGTCTCCCATATCATACAATCAATTCCAAAGTTCTTGAGACCTTGAGAGTGTCCTTGCATCGTTTCTTCTTCTGACTCCCCTCTCCCCATGAAGACTTGCCCTGGGTGAGTTCTTCATAAAATAGTCTTTACTTGTATTTCTACAGCCAAACTGCCCTTCTAGCTGAACACACCATCCTATGCCCAACCTATGCCCCTAAGCCTGGAATGCACTCCTTGCTAACCTCCACCTCCTAGCAGCCCTAGCTTCCTATGAGACAGGTGCCACCCTCCACCATGAAGCCCACCTGGTCAGAAAAGGCTCTATCACTTCTCAAACTGCCCTGACTTCACTTACCAGTATAAATGTCCAACAGAATGAATGCCCCAGGAGGGCAGGAACTACACTGTCTTTATATATCCAACCAGTTCAAAGGAAGACAAGTAGTGGACATTGAAATGTTCACTAACTTTAACTGAACTCTCACCCTTAACTTCCTCTCTGGCTGGGGAGGTCCGTGATGGCTCTGCCCCTCACAATGCCCACAGATCACCCATGGACACTGGGGTGAACTTCTAACTCCTTGCCAAAACCCAAAGTGAAGAATTGGGAAAATAATCTTGTTTACTCACTAATATGGAAATCAGTCTAGAAGTCCCCCAGCTTCAGTCAGAAGATAGAATTCCTAGCCCACAGCCTTATGAACAAGAATCACAGAATCATGAGTGGAGAGGAGGAAGGAACTCTTGAGG
The DNA here is from genome assembly GCF_037893015.1 of Macrotis lagotis. Taxonomy (NCBI): domain Eukaryota; kingdom Metazoa; phylum Chordata; class Mammalia; order Peramelemorphia; family Peramelidae; genus Macrotis; species Macrotis lagotis. The sequence continues at coordinate 36,223,524 of NC_133659.1, read as the reverse complement.
ACATCTAGTATGAACTTTATTTTACAGATGAGAAAAAGCAAGGTGAGCAAAGAGAAATGAGCTGCACCAAGGCCAGGTGAACAGAAAATAATAGAACTGAGATTTGAACACAGGTCCCCTAACTCCAAAATCAGCAGGCTACATAGTATCAGTGAACTCTGAAAAACATTTGGTTGATTTTATTTTGCCTGTATTTATGTTATACCTATTATATATATATATATATATATATGTGTGTGTGTGTGTGTGTGTGTGTGTGTGTGTGTGTGTGTGTGTGTGTATGTGTGTGTGTATAGTATACATAGATGTGTGTTTATGCATCTATGGATACATTTATATATGTGCTATATATATGTGACCACACCTATATATATGCCCATATAGGCTGCAGTATCTCTTTGCTTCCCTGCCCCATTTTAGCTGGGCAAGATAGCCATGCTTAAAATTGAGGAGGATTTCGATTAGACGTTCATCCTCTCCTCTCCCTTCCTCCATTATATCTTGTGCTCAATAACTGCATTATTGGTGTTTGTTGTCATTGCTGTGATTACAGTGATGATAATAATAATAATAATACATCCAAAAAGAAAAAAGTTCAATAGTTATCTTGTTCTCTACTCTGTACTAACACAGGAGGCCACAAAGGAAAAACGCTGGCCAAGATCCAGACGAAGTCATTCCCTGAACGTTTAAAAACCAGAAAATGTTTGTAAAACCAGAAAACCTCTATGTCCCTGATGGTAGAGAAAAGTTTGCCTGGGTCTTGAAGGGAAAAGTGTTCCATGAACTATTCAGTGTGTATCACACATGAGCATGCACACACACACACGCACACGCATGCACGCGTGCGTGCCCTTGAGATCCTGCCAGGACCCCTCTGGAGGCTGAGCTATCATTTGAGTTCCTGCCAGAGGCTCAGGTTCAAGCATCTTGGGAGGGCACTCTACCTTACACACCCAACTTTGCCCAGTGATATGAGTTGTATGCTGGCGAACGTTGAGTCCTAGGAAGATTGAGATCATCCCTCTGGCCTTTAACTACCCCCCAAACCCTTCCTTCTTCCTTTCCTCCCACCCTCTAAAACCCTGGCTCAAACACAATCATCAAGTCCCGTCCTACAGTTCAAATAATGCTGAGGAAAAAGGAAAAGAGGAAAAACACGGAAAAGAAATCAAACAAAAGTAGAGCCCTCAGCTCTGTCCAAAAAAAAAAAAAAAAAAGCTGCCTGTGCCAAGAGCTTTTCCAAGTCAATTCCGGGAAAATAAATCTCTTGGTATAGTTGAGTGAGGTTTTCATTCCAAATCTAGTTAGAGAAGGGTCTGTGGCAGACTGGACTGCTCACTAACTCCATACAGCCCCCATAAAGAAGAGCAACAAGTGGATTATGATTTGTTTGGTGCACGGGTAAGGACCAGGCCAAAAAAAAAAAAAAAAAGAATGTGAGAAAAAGCTTTGGAATAGCATTAAACCATTTAGCTCCCACGTGGGGGCTGTGGCCTAAATTCTGTAACCAATGCTGACTTTCTCCCTACACAACTGCTCTGCAGACACAATCCTGCCCAACCCCACAGAGTGTGAAATGCAATCAGGGCCATAACCACCATCACCGGCCAACATGACTCAGGCAAAAGAACCAAAAATAAATAAATAAATACGTGAAACATAGTGCTGTAAAGAAATAACTTCCATGCCCACAAACCCACATTCATTGCCTATGGAGTTTGCATCAGTTTGGCACAAAAGAAAGGGGCTCTGTAATCAAAGGGAGTGGGATCAAATCTTAACTACCTTATCAATTTAAGCAAGTCAGCTTATCCCCTTGATTGGCCCAGAGGAAAAATAGTAAGACTGGATGAAACTGGTCCTGGTCCCACACTATTTATAATGAGTCAGTTTTACCAGTTCAATTAGGAGTTTGAGGGGCAGCTAGGTGGTGACGTGGATAGAGTACTAACTCTGAAGTCAGGAGGACCTGAGTGCAAATGTGACACTGGGCAAGTCACTTAACCCTGATTGTCTCACAAAAAAAAAAAAAAAAAAAGATGAGGGAGCTGAACTAAATGGAAGGAAAGAAGTTAAAGATGGATGGAAGAAGAAGAAGGGAAGGAAGAAGGAAGGAAGGAAAGATGAAGAGAGGAAGGAGGGAAGGAAGGAGGAAGGAAAGAAGGAAGGAAATGAGGGAGGGAGGGAAGGAGGAAGGAAAGAGGGAAGGAGAGAAGAAGGAAGGAAAAGGAGGAAGTCCTATGATCTCATTAACATTCACCTGTCCATGCAATTAAGGTATTGCAAATCACATTTCCACCAAACAGGAAATCCCCTTTATAACTGATATCCTCCTACCTTCTTTCTCTCTATGGTACCTCTAGTCTTTGAGCTTCCTTGTTTCCCAGAAAACCTCGGTAAACTTACTACTATGTTGAATTTTGGTTTTCAATATGTCAGAAATAACCAGTGCTCCCTGGAAAGGTCACATCACCCTACATATGTATGCTCCCTAATTCCTCCTAAATTTTAAGCATGGATATCTTGCCCAGTTAAATATGTAGGGTACTGAGATGATGCCCTCAGAAAATAAACACAGAAGGGTCTTAAATGGGGTCAGCACAGAGTGTCCACTCCTCAAATTTCCCATGGAAAACTTATGAGAGGCAGGAGAAGTGTAGGCAGGGGAGAACTAGAGAGAAGCAAAGAAAGGGGAGGGCGAACAAAGCCTCCAACTCACCAACTTCACTTGAAAAAGGAATTTAGTTCCCAAAATTTGACCGACTGATGAAGGATGAGATTGATTTTATAAGGAAGTATTTTCCAAAAAGGAGTCACTGGCCACCCTCAAATCTTTCATTGAAGTCATCCTACCACACTATTAAATTTGTCTTACCTTATTTATCTAGGATCACAAATTCAAAGCTAGAGGAGAGCCTGGAGACCACCGAGTCCAATCCCTTCATTTTTGTAAATGAGGATGACGAAGATGAGCAAGGTTTAATGGATCATTTCAACATTTAATAGATGTTGGATGACTGAGTGATTCATTATGATCACAGATTTACAGGTAAAGAAGCTAAGATTGATAGCTTAAGATTGGCCCATGATCCCACAGAGAGAGGCGAATCTCTGGCATCCAAGCTATCTTGAAGTGGGCAACAAGGTCATGCCATGGTGCACATAAGCTTGGGGTCAAAAAAAGATCTGAACTTCAATCTAGTCTAAGACACATACTATCTATATGACCCTGGCATAGTCACTTAACTCCCTTTGCCTCAATCTATTCAATTGTAAAATATAGGTAAATAGGATCTACTTCCCAAGGCTGCTGTTGCTATTTTGAGGATCTAATAAGATACTATCTGTAAAGGTCTTATCACAACCTTTAGCATATAATAAATTATAAATAAAAATAAATTTTATATTATTATATCAATCAGCTTAATAAAAGCTGGTTGGTGGACTGGTTGAGTGGAAGAAGTGGCTGATGGGCATGGGAGCCCAGGGGTGGAAAATTAGTATCACTAGTGGCACCATAATGCAAGGAACACCAGGCCTAAAAATCAAGTAGACTCATCTTCATGAGTTCAAATCTGGCCTTTGACACTCAGTAGCTGGGTGTCCCTAAGCAAGTCACTTCACCTTGCTTACCTCAGTTTCCTCTTCTGTAAAATGAGTTAGAGAAGGAAGGAAAGAGCAAAGTATCTAGTATATTTGCCCAGAAAACCTCAAATAGGGTCAGAAAGAGTCAGATACCAACAACAACAACAATGGATGAAGAGAACGGTCATGGCATTCTGAAAAGAAGAATACCCTTAAGCCCAGCAGTCATGAGCCCCCTTAAATATACCCCCAGAATGCTTTTGGGGGAATCCTCACAAGGCTTTGAAGTTCCTTGCAGCATCTCTATAGACACTTGAGTTAATGTCCTAGGTCTCCCGTGGGTCTCCTTACAGGTTGATCTCAGTTTCCATCAAAAGTCCCCAATGCACATGATGATCATTTTCCTAAAGGCTGCCCATCAAACATTTGCTAACAGGTCACATTTGAGGCAAATACCCTAAACTCTGAATATGTTCATAATAGAATCTCAAATAACGTTAATGACAGTAGGGAACCACAATTTTCATGAAAGATACCCCATGAAGAACATTTTAAACCTCACTAGCTTAAGTGATTATATTATAATTACTTTGTCTATATTCTGTAGATACTTAGGATATTAGGGACAGATAAAGAAATTTATTCCAGTGAGTTAAATGATCTATTGATGCACTGATGCTGAAGGGTCAGTAATTCCCTCCTCTAAAATACAGTCTTTGATGAACCCTGACTCATCCAAGGATCCGGTCCCCAGGCTTCAAAGGCTCTTAAGAACTCGCCACTAAAACCAACAGAGAAGTGTCCTTCATAATAACAATGTATGGTCCCCATCCCACAAGGGACCCTGAGTCATCAGCCCATTGGAGACACAGAAAAGAACCAATCTCAAAGTGCTCTGTCATTAAGTTTGCTTCCCAAAGGAAACTTAGAGTTAAAAACTCTGATATGCCAAAACCCAAATAAGAGTATCCGGGCACCTTGGTTTTTATGGAGATTGGCTCCTTGATTAAGTAAAAAACAAGAGCCATGGGCCAGGCCTTTGATCCTTTGTCTACTCTAGGTTCTCCTTCAAGGGGTTTTTTGTTTGTGTGTGTGTATGTGAGGAATAATTCTAACTCTCCATAAATTTCATGTTCTAACAATAGTCTTTATGATGATGGTAAGAGGAAGTTAAAATGGGAGGGACATGGGGGAGAGAGGACTGAAAGAAGATAATAGTGACCATCCCAGACTGGATACCTAATTAAGACTTATAGTGGCAGCTAGATGACACACTGAGTCAGGAGAACCTGAGTTCAAATCTGACCTCAGACACTTAATAATTACCTACTATGTGACCTTAGGCAAGTCACTTAACCCCACTGCCTTGCAAAAACCAAAAAAAAAAAGAAGATAAAAATGCTTCACAATGGATTCTTGAAGGATTTTCTTCAAGGTTCTTAAAGAGCACACTAAGGGAGTATGGTCTAGAATACCCTTCCAAGGTGGAAAATCTTGGAATATAAGCATCTGAAGATCATCCCAGCTAGTCATTGGGTGATTTTTTTTCATAGTAGTAGACAATGAACATGGACATTGAATGGTGGAAAGTGAGCCAGATTAGGAATTGGAGGATTCATATGAACTGATGCAAAGGGAAGTCAGCAAAACCAGGAAAATCAATGACCCAATATGGTAAATGAAAAGAACCCCCCCAAAAATATGCAACTGACAGCTATGTAATTATAATGATCAAACTAGGATTGAAAGCAATAAGAGAATGTACCTCCCTGTCTCCTTTGCAGGAATCAAGTAAATGGGTAGGAACAATAATATACCAGCTAACTTGACTGATGAATTGATTAGTTTGGGTAAATTACTCTTATTACTCTCTTTTTTTATCTTCTGTTATAAAAGCAAGAGGAGGAGAGATATTTTGGGAAATAAAAGGCAATTGCCAATAACACTAGTTCTTACCATAATGATAGGGTTATTGTAAAAATAAATGAGATAGTGCTTTGAGACTAATCAAGAAAAGGTCATCGAGATGAGGACAATGGGGTTGGGCTAGCTGATCTCTAAGGAGTCTTCTGCCTTAATCAATAAGTAAACATTTTAATAAATCTTAAAAAATGACTACTGTGTGTGGCACTGTACTAAGTCTATGACTCTTATGATTCTGTATGACCCAGGGCAATGATTTAAATTTCTCATGAACTCAATTCATCTAGAAATTAAGAAAGTTGGAATGGGTAATAATTATAAAAATAACTAGTATTTATAACAATCACTTTAAGGTTTACAAAGTGTTTTACAAAATGACTTCAGAGGTCACTTCCAACTCTAGATAGATGATTTCATGATGTTATATGACCTTGGGCTAGTCATTCAACCCCTCTAGGTCTCTATTTTCTCATCTATAAAATGGTTGTGTTGGAATACATGGTCCTGGATTCCCTGCCATCTCTTGATCTATAATTCTATGATAATGTTGTTAAAGTACAAAACGCATGGACCTGAAGCTCTTCAAAAACCACCAATGGAGACTTTGCTGCGTGCTTTAAATATAAACAGGTAAATTCATTTTAAATTATTCATAAACCTAGTGGAGAAAACAATTGCCAAAGGAGATGAAGAAATCCAAAAGGAAGAAATCACTTCCAGACTTCTAATTGAGAAACAACAGAGGGCACCCACAGAAAGAGTTCGTCTCCTCTTCCCTAACCCAACCAACCTCCCCCAAACCCACTATGATAAAACTTACCAACAGCCTATGAAGTTATTCTTAGCATAATTTTTGAAACCAAAACCCTCCTTGGCCTGTTCCTTGGACCGATGTAGAAGTTCACTCTTTAGTCCCTGCTGCTGGTGCTGGCTTTCCATGTCCCCTCCATCACTCGCATTTATCCTTGCATGGTCCTTGGTGAACATCTGGGGTCATTTAACAACTGATTGGAAATTTAGCCTTCTGATTTCCCGTTAAATATAAGGCACAGGAAAACAAATAGCACTTGCTCTACAGTCGGTCTTGTCAGTCATCCAAGCTCCAACCCATAGAACTGCCTGTGGTTTCATGGCAGAGACCCAAAATGTTTGGACCATATTTTTTTAAAAAAAACGGCAAAGGAATAAGCCAAATTTTGGCATCCCTGGCCTCCTCCCCTCTTCCACCCCTCCCTCTCCCTTTCTAAGAAATGCCTAAATAGGTTTTAATTGCCAGGCTCATTCCTGGTATTAATTTTGCTTTTGCATAGAATCTCAGAGTTTGAAAGGGCTTTTGAGGGCATATTGTCTAACCTCATTAGGATGAGATTTGGGTTTATTTCTAATATAAAGCCAAAAGCACAGAATTGGGTTTCACTCCTTCATTCGTACTATATTAACTCGCTATTCTGTTGAGCTTTGCTGAACAGGGTTTTGTCCTTAGTAACTTAACCATTGCCAGTTTCTACTTTCATTAGTCTTCATGGAACATATTATCATAGCCTCATAAAAATTAGTTTTATCTAGAGATCGATTCATTCAGGGGTTCTTAATTTTGTCCTAACTATAAATATATTTTAAAAATTATTTTACTAACTGAATTTCAACACAATTGGCTTCTTTAATAATCCCCAGTTTTATTTTATGCTTTTAAAAATCTGATTTTTGGAAGCTCATTGGCTTCACCAGATTGCTAAAGAAGTCCATTGTCCAAGAAAGGTTCAGGATGCCCTTTGCAACTGAGGATACTGAGGCACTGGGATTTCTGCCTACCCTAATACTTCATGAGGAGTTTATGGCAAAGCTACAGCTAGAGCCTCAGGTCTCCTGCTTCCCCGTCCAATCTGCTTAATGAAAAACACAAAGTCTGCAGAATCTTAGGGGAAATAAAGTACTTTCACAGGCCTTGATGATTAATTGCTAGAAAAGGAAATACAAAGGCAGGAATCCAAAAGTGACAGCCAGAAGTTGTTCCTTCTCACTAATTGACACTTTTACCTACTTAACCTTTGGCATCAACTCTTTTTTCCCTCTTTGCAGTAATCATGATAGGTAGAGAATAGAGGGCGAGACCAGCCTGGCAATAAGGAAGACCCATGCTCATCCCATCTCCAATAATTGTTGTCCCCAAACAAGTCACTCTCCTCTCAGGACCCCAGGCCACTTTCTAAAACTTTGCCTGGATCAATGGAGGGGGTTTCCATACCAGAAGTTCCCTACATGGAACCACTGATGAAATTCCAGTTCTGAATACCATCCCCTCAACATGGTCTAGAGACAGGCGCCAAAATGTAAAGATCAATATTATCAAAGGATTCTTCATAGTTTCTTGAGGTTCAAGGAACCCAACTGTGATGTTTCCAAGAGTCATCTCGGCTCTAGTTGAATTTTCCTTTCCAAACACAGAACACTAATGGGAAGCCAAAGTTGGAAAACCTATCCATCACGGGTGTGCCCCTAAAGCTTGAAACAATGAGAGATGTTTTATAAATAAATATAAGAAAGGAAAATCAATTAAATTAAAAAAGATAACTTCAGAAAGACCTGCCAAAGGTTCCCCACAGAGAGGTTTTAAATGAACCCTTTTCACAAATGTTGGGGTTCCAGTCTTGGTCATCTCTTCAGCTGGTTACCTTGATCTTCCCTGCCCCAAAAGGATGGCATTCTTTGGTTTTGGTTCTTTGCTAGAATGGTTTGTTAGGACCAGGAAGGCAAAATATCACCATTTGAAAGTTAGAGCATTCCCAGAGGGTGATCTCCACTACAAGAGAACCCAGATTCTTCTGTTAGATTTGGTCCAAAACTGCTGGCTGCGTGACTCAGGACAAGTCTCTTAAAAGTTCTGTGCCTCAGTTTCCTCACCTATAAACTGAGGGATGAGGTTTCAATGGGCTATAGGGTCCTCTTCTTTTTTTTTTGCAAGGCAAATGGCGTTAAGTGGCTTGCCCAAGGCCACACAGCTAGGTAATTATTAAGTGTCTGAGACCGGATTTGAGCCCAGCCACCTAGCTGCCCCTAGGGTTCTCTTCTGCCTCTAAATCTAGGATCCTATATATATTCTAATAGCTTTGATAAGCATGTTTCACATTGACTCATGGTCAGAAAGCCCCAGCTTCAAAACCCACCTTAGATAGTGACTCTAGGAAAGTCTCTTAACCTTTATGAGCCAAAGTTTCCTGATTTTCAAAAAGTGGATGGATAGCACCAAATAGGACCAGATGAAAGAACTTCTATAAGGCTCACTGAATAGACTATCCATATGAGAGCTATCCCACCCAAGGGAGAGTTTACAAGGCAAGTGTGAATTTGCTTTTCTAATGTCTTTGGACTCATTTCTGTGGGCACCCCTCCTCCCATGGCCTCTCACTCTGCCAACAAGAAAAAGACCCCTCAGGGGCGGCTAGGTGGCATAGTGGATAAAGCACTGGCCCTGGAGTCAGGAGTACCTGGGTTCAAATCCGGTCTCAGACACTTAATAATTACCTAGCTGTGTGGCCTTGGGCAGGCCACTTAACCCCATTTGCCTTGCAAAAACCTTTAAAAAAAAAAAAGAGCCCCCTCCCCACTAGCTCTGACTATGATTCCTAGCATCTGACTTGTACCTAGGGCTTCCAACTCAGGCCAGAACACCAAAAATGAGGACTCTTCAGTTTCTTACATAACCCTTCCAAAGGACTGGCTATTTGGGTATTTTCAAAATGACCCAACTTAGTACTTTAAGGAGAGAGTGGGAGGAAAGGGGACTAGTGCCCTGATGTCACCAGGTGATAAAGTCTTCAACTCTCCAATCTAGAAATCACTTCTAAGTTTGTTTCCTGTTCCTTTATTTTGTGGAGTGTGTGTGTGTGTGTGTGTTTGTGTGCGTGTGCGTGTGCACGTGTGTGTGTGTGTGTGTGTGTGTGTGTGTGTGTGTATGAGAGTGAATGTGTCTGTCTGTTTCATATACAAAAAGTCCACCACCACTGGAAAAACTCTGTCCCAAACTCTGACCATCAATCTTCAGGCTGCTACTGCTTCCTAGGTAACCAGCATAACTGCGTAAATGAATAGCACATGGCAGAGAGAAACAAAATTCCACCTCTCTCTGCCCCACATGCTTTTTCCTTCCCATATTTTGGAAAAGTGAAAAGTACTTCCAAGATTTAGCAGCAAAGAAGTACTTTTAAAAGGGTTTGTCTTTGTGTGTGTGTGTGTGTGTGTGTGAGAGAGAGAGAGAGAGAGAGAAGAAGAAGAAGAAAAAGAAGAAGAAGAAGAAGAAGAAGAAGAAGAAGAAGAAGAAGAAGAAGAAGAAGAAGAAGGGAGAGAGAAAAAAGAAGAGGGGGGACAGCTATGAGGCACAGTGGATAGAACACCAACCCTGGAGTCAGGAGGAACTGAGTTCAAATTTGGCCTCAGACACATAATACTTATTTAGCTGAATGACTTTAGGCAAGTCACTTTAACCCCCTTGCCTTGCAAAAATGCATGCACATGCGGGGTGGGGGGGGGGAGAAGGAGGAGGAGAAAGAGAGAGACAACAAGAAAAATTTAGAAGGAGAAAAAAATTTCTAAAAGGAATAATAGTAAGGCATAAGATTTTAGTTCTCCTTTGGGCCTATAAAACTCATCCTAAGATTTCACCCTTTGTGAGTTATGAGAACACCAAAGACAAGTCCTTTCTCTATTTTATAAGTCCCTCACATCTCATTTTTAAATGCTTCCTTTTTGAAATTTAGTTGGAAAGTCCATTTTTTCTCATTCTACCTAAGTAAAAAT